>NC_056525.1:109619838-109645150 GCF_019175285.1 Sceloporus undulatus
CGCTTATTACATGAATTGATATTTCTTCTACATGTTTTTGCCTTTTTAAAATTGTTTGGCAGATTAGGGTTGAATTTTTGTTAAGTAAATGTCTTCTCCTAATTGTCAAAAGGTTTTGTAAAGAATTGAAAGAGTCCTAGTTCATTGTTTAATTGTTCTGATCATGAAAGGCAGTGTATGTGTTATAACTCATAAACGGTGTGAGGAAGTCCAATGAGACTGGCCCTTGGTTACCCCTCAAACATGGGATGTGGAAAGTGGCTATGGGAAAGACCTCTGGGTCCTTGCAAAATGTTGCAGTGGAAGGGTTGGGGAACTGACTCACAGGAAGCAGCAGCAACAACAAAGATTCTTCCCACAGCAAGCCACTCGCCAGTCCTGGTGGCTCATTCCAAAGCAGCAGCACCTTTGAACCTGTCCCTATTTGCCCTTTTTGGGGAGCATGTACCCCTTGCTGTTCCATCCCCTCCCACCCCCATGCATCAGTCTGAGGAAAAACTATGTATATGGGCCCAAGCTGGAAAGAGATTAAAAAATGTGGTTCTCACAAAAAAAAATCAACATGGTACAAAATTAAACTAAATTAGTGCAGAGATCATACTAAAAAGGGAAAAAACATATTAAAGTAAAAGAATAAGACTAACATTTGATCCTTTTTGACCCAAGCTTAACTTGTGAGAGCATGATGAAATGAGGGTTTGACTTGAGTGTCTAGTGAAAGTCATGTGTCATCCTAGGGCTAGAGTTTGGCCTTAGGCAGTGGTTCCCAACCTTTTCTATGTCCCGCACCCATAGGCAATGTTTGACTGATGTTTGCACCCCCTACAAAAGTAATACCACATTTGAAGATGAAGAGGTATAATGTTTAATTTTTGAACCACAAATTGAACTAGATACAATACTGTAGGTGAACAAATTGAACTAAAAAAAAGCTTTTAACCCAGTGCATAGAGTGCAAATCTAAATTGAATAATTAAATTTTAATTTATTCAGAAAAAATAAGTGATGACTCATGACTCAAGGACACAAGCAACTCTTTGTTGCACTCCCTGAAATTCCATCTTGTACCCCCTGGAGGCAGGGACACCCCAGGTTGGAAACCCTTTGCCTTAGGTATTGTATATATGTCCCAGGCAATAGGATGTCTGAGATCTTTCAGCCATCACTTCACCAAGATTGTGTTGCCCCATGTTTATTATTTTAGTAGTTCAAATATTTAGTCTTATGTTCTGATTTCAGAATGATTTCATGATCTGTAAAACCACAGTCTGATAAATGTACAATACCTCTTTGTTTCCTTCCTCAGCTGTGAACTTTAAGGAAGTTAATGAAGAAAACAAACGAGAAGTCTTAAGTGAGATATTCTCTTCTATTGACACATTGGCATTCACCTTTGGCAACATGTAAGTGAAACAGATTTATAGGGGGTTTTTTGTGGGTTTTTCAGACTACGTGGCTGTGTTCTGGAAGAGTTTATTCCTGACATTTCACCAGCATTTGTGGTTGGCATCTTCACAGAATGCTGGCATGGGTGTGAGTGGTGCATGTGTGTATGTATACATACATACACACACTATGTGACCCTTGATTGAGAGGAGGTGATTTACGTGTTAATCTATGTTGGTCTCTTGTTGAATGGCAAGGCCATTGTCTGCTTGGAAATCCCCTAACCCTGGGTGGTTTTCATTCGCATGGGCTGTTTTCAAATAGCATTTAATGCCCAGGATGGTAGTAATGTGTTCTGCTACTGCTGATTTTTCTGGCTGATCCAGTCTGAAATGTCTCTCGTGTTCCTTGATGCGTCTTTGAACACTGCATTTGGTGATCCTTATGTAGATTTGTCCGCAGCTGCACGGTATGTGGTAAACTCCTGCAGCCATAATAATAATAATAATAATAATAATAATAATAATAATAATAATAATAATAATAATAATAATAGGGTCTCCCCTGTCCTTCGCTGAGTGCAGCATTTGCTGGATTTTCTTGGTCAGTCTGTAGATCATTTGGAGGTTGTGTTTCTTTACCAGTTTCCTTATTATGTCTGTGACTCATTTGATGTATGGTAAAAAAATACCTTCCCGTTGAGTGCTTGTTTGTCTTCACTCCTCTGGGTTTTTCTGGCTCTGGCAGACCTTCTGATGTATGAGCTGAAGTAACCATTAGCATGTAGAGTCCAATCTAAGTGCTTCAAATCATCTTCTATTCATTACATAGATTTAATGAACAATATATTTCTCTGGCCTCAACTTATCTAGCTGATGCCACCTGACTCTTCTGTATTTCATCCCTACAGTACCTTTGTGGATCTGTAATGTCCCTTTCCCACACCAACCCTGTTTAAAAAAACATAATGTAAATGATGTTCTTCTACGCTGAAAGAAATTATCTTTAGAGGAGGATTTCAATTCATCTTTGTGATCTCTGTGACTTACACAATTTGGTTATCCTATGTCTGTGCAGTTCCTTTTTCAGAGCATTCTTTAGCGTTCTAAGGAGTTTTGACAGTAGCCTAGCCCACCTTTACCAGTCCTAAATAAGGCCCTTCTGACGAAACCCGCCAGCTCCTTTTCATCCATTGCTGCAGCTGTCTCTGCCCCCTGGGGCTTTCTCAATACCACTGGCTTCTTTTATGAAGCGTGTCAAATATGGCGCTAAGATTCTGGGCCGAGATAGGCTTTTGAGATGCCTTCAGTGTTTGGGCAAGTACCATATCTTTGCCTTGTGTGGGCTCTGTACAGCGTTCACACAGCAGGTCAGACGCAACAGAGAATATCACCTTAAAGTGCTTCTGTATGAGCAGGCCTTGAAACCACAAGAGCCTGTACAATTTCAGCAACCTTTGACTTTCAGAGATAAAGCAGCCCCTCAGCAATGATCTTCAGCTTCAAAGAAGTCGGCATTGAGGATGAAGGAGACGGCCTCAGTCGTGATGGATGATAGCTCTAAATGAAAATAATAATAATTTGTTTTATTTATATACCACTATTCCAAAGATCATAGCGGTGAACAGCAAGTAAGCTAATTAGCAAGTAAGCTAATTTGCCCCCAACAGTCTGGGTACTCATTTTAGCGACCTCGGAAGGATGCAAGCCTGAGTCGAGCTTGGGCCCTTTTGCTGGTCTTGAACTCAAGTACATTGGTGGAAACCATCTGTACACTCACTAATTAGGCCTGAGATGGTACCAGGCAAAAGTCATCTTGTTGTCTGTCAACCCTGGGTAGATATCTCAAGACTGAAGTGCAGACTGGCTTGAAACACAAGCATAAGAAGAAGAGATTGAAAGGACACTCTTCGTCTCATTTGACTGAAGCTATGGCTGTAACTGAACTCAGTACCAGTTGAGCTCGAATCTCTCCAGACCAATCGGACACTGGTGTTGGCTTTGGTTTCCTCTCCGCCTACTACATTGGCCTTCTATCAAGTCTCTGAGGTAGAGGCCGATGATGCCATTTTACCAGTCATGTCACCTTGTAGAAGCTCTTCCCAAGGTTGGCGCTCCCCCACACCGGTTCCTCGGGTTCAGTCCATCAGGCAGAGATTCACCAGCCTCTGCGTTTTTCACCAGGAGGACTCTGATTTCTTCTATGACAGTGAAACAGATAAATACTACGTCTCTGTCAGTCACAATGTCGTCCATCGTCGCTTGGGCCAGAAATCCACTGTGCCACCAACGCCAAAATCCACTTTACCACCAATGGCAAAATCCACTCTGCCACCAACGGTTTCGGTATCGTCTGCTACCTCGGTACCGAGGTCTCGTTCTACTGTGGCCACTGTTACTCAGACATCTTCTCAAGCAGCGATGACTGTTGATGTCTTGGATTCAGCCCATGACGAGTCCCAACATGAAGACCCTCGTGCATCACACGTTGACTCGGGCTCCTCGGATGAGGCCGCCCCACATTCTCCCCAGGAGCTGTTCCAACCAGGTGGTTCGTCTCCCACCAATGACGTCCGTTCCTTTGCAGAACACATCACTAAGATGGGGAACGCGTTGGACTTGCAGATTGCCCATGGAAGATGACGCCGCCGACCCCATTGAGAGGCGGGTCCACGGCAAAATCCCGACGCCAGCTTCATACCTTCGTTGGAGAGGATAGCCAAATGTTCCTGGGATGTACTGGCTTCTGTGGCACCCACGACCAGGAAGACTGAATCCTTGTTCAGGATTTCTCCATCACAATCTTCTTGGTTTGCTCATCTCAAGCAAAACTCTGCCATTGTCAAAGGGTCTCAGCAGTCCTTCACCCCAAAGATGTTCACGTCGCCCTCTGACCGGGAGGCGAAAAAAGTGAATGGCCTGGCTAAGAAAGCCTGCGCCTCATCTGTTCTGTACAATGCCTGTATGGTAGCTTACATACAGTGCTTGATGGAAATAATCTCTCCCATTATTCCAGGCATCCCAGATGAATGTCAAGGCATCCTGACAGAGATCAGGGATGAGGCTCATTCTGTTGGGAGCTGGCTGATAACCTCAGCCCAACACTCCACTGATTGTTCAGCCAAGTCTATGACGGTTGCCATTGCCCTGAGAAGACACGTTTGGCTCTGTTGTTCAGACTTGAACCCAAACGCGAAGGCTACCATTGAAGACATGCCGTTCGATGATGCAGGCCTCTTCAATCACGAGACTGATGAGCGCCTCAACTTTAAGTACCATATGAAGGCGGCTGCTAAGAAACACGGTATGTCCACCCCTTCTCAACCCTCTTTTTGGAAGCGTTTTGGAGGTCAGCAACAGTGGTATGGTCACCAACACCGAACGCCGTTTGCACACCTTGGACATTTGGAGGGCTTTGGCTGTTCCAGTGCTATTCGGAACCGAAAAAGGGACTGCCTGTGACTGCGCAGAGGCTTTCCAAATGGGTGGCTGGTACCATCCACCTCTGATATGAACTGTTGGGCAGACCTGTCTTGGCCAGGGTTTGGTCCCATGCAACTAGGGCGGTAGCGACATCTTCTGCTTTTTTGACTGGGATCCCCTTGGAGGATGTCTGTAAAGCTGCTGTTTGGTCCCAGCCCTTGACTTTCATCAAACACTATAGGCTGGACACCAGGGCCAAACGGGACACAGCTTTTTTGAGGGTAGTGTTGGTTTCAGGTTTACATTGATTTTGCACTGCATTTCCATTTATTTACAAGCTTTGACAATGAATGTCTTTATTGCCAGGATTGGTATGGTTTACAAAGTTTGACATGGTTTACATAGGTCCTTCATGACCTAATGTGTTGCAAATATGCCTTATGACTTGAACATGTTAAAATACTACTTATTCAGGTACTGATCACATCAAACACAGTTTTGGTTCAAAGATCTTTATTGTGTGGTTTAATAAACCCAGCTTTATTTGAACCTAACTTTGATGTCATGACACTCCCTCCACCACTGACCTAAGCTTGTCAGTCTAACCCATTTGCATGATTCACAGAGACCACAAAGAAGAAGGACAGGTTGCTCACCTGTAACAGTATTTCTTCGAGTGGTCGTCTGCGAATACATACAAATCCCGCCCGTCCTCCCCTCAGTGTCCTGCTCTACATTGGCTCATCTCATGGCACTTACGCGACGTAGATTTCGGAACTGGGGAAAGAGTAAGAAGTCAGGGGACTTATAAGGGATGGGCGGAGCTACTGCCAAAAAATTGCAAAGTTAACTTTGCCCAGTAATTCCAGACATTTCTGAGCAGCACTGTGCAGGCACAGTACAACCCATTTGTATGTATTTGCAGATGACCACTCGAAGAAATACCGTTACAGGTGAGCAACCTGTCCATCTTCTGCAAACTTCGACGGGTATCTTGTTCTATTTCAACAGGGTCCCCAGGAGACCATATCTAGCAAATGATGGGGGGAAATATTTTTCCAAAGCAATCTGGTTTAACATAAACATCAATGAACAATATTTTGGACCTATTTAGTTTTGAGAATTCTTCTCATTAGTAGCACAGTACTAACTAAATGGAGATGCAAAGCCTTTTATTGCCTGAGATTTTCTTAAAATAGAAACTGAACCATTCTCATATTAAATGTTTCCTCCTGTATAACGAGGCAAATCATATGATTTTTTTTTCTGGTTCTTGTGGCAGAGTTTCAGACTTCCTTATGGGAGATGTGGACAATGGTTCAGCACTGGGTCTTCCTGTATCTCGTCAAAGCCAGGTAGGATGGATATGCACTTAAAGGTTTTAAGTATGATTTGTTGGAAGATGTTGCTATAGCTGATAGCATCACTGTTCTAAATATTTTAAACTGGGTCAGTTTAAAAATGAGAAGTATTTTTAGAAAGGTGCCCTGGGTGGCACCTTTCAGATGGGTTGAAATACAACACCTAGCTATTGGTCTAATGAGAGTTTTTGAAGGACAGCCTCTCCAGGCTCTGGACCCATCATGGAAGTCCTCCTTGTACACCTGGCAGGAAGATTTACTAAGTTGACAGGTGCACAAGAGTCACAGCCTCATGTCTTGTGGCTCCATCCTTGTAGAGTGCCCTACCCTAGAACGTATACATTATTGTCCCCCTTTTTATGGGGCCTCAAATATCTGCATGCTCCAGTTTGGTTTTGAAATATTTTAAATAATAATTAAAATGAAACAAATTATTTCCAATATTTTGATTTTAAAATAATATATGCACAGTGGTTGCTGTCTGGCTTACAGTAAAAACAGCACTAACATTCTGTTCGTTTCAGTAGGAATTTAACTTCATTGGATTCAAATTATTAAAGCAGTGAATAATTTGCATGGGAAGATCCATTTACAGGTTGTTTGACCAGAGGTGATGTGGGCCTCTCTGCTATTCTTCCCCCCCTCCCCATCTTCCTCTCAATATCATTACCAAAAAAAATGTTAGTAGGAGTACTGGACACTAACTTCAGAGAAGAGCAGCTTTAAGGGCAACTTGTTTCATGTAGAGAACAAAGCTTGAAGCTTTGTTTGAAACTTAATTAATTAGTATATTAATTCCAGGCTGTGGTTGAGGGTCACATTCTCTCGTGTCTAATTTCTGAGAGGCTACTTGTCAACTGTGGGTGGAGCCAGAATCAAAAGAAGGTGTGCCCAGTTTTCTCTCTTTCCCCCCTGCCATCATTTTTTTTTTGGGGGGGGGTCTGCTATCCTTGTCTCTTTTGGTCTCCCTTCGCACCTAACAGACTGCTGGTGGAAGGGATAAATTATTCTTGTTGAGGTCTGAACTGATCCCTGAAGTTAGGCCATATGACTGTGTGTAGTGTTAGGGATACAGACTGCCTACTCCTGAATAAAAAATGAAAGCATGCTTTCATTAAATCTTTTGCTTTTTAAAATATTTTTGAAGTATAAAAAGGGAGCTAATGAAATGCCATAGAGCAAAGAATCATATTAAGTAATTGCCACTGGTTTGAAGGCTATAGCCAAAATATCCACCATACTGCCATATAGTACAAGGCCTATGGTGAGCATCTAAGTCTGAAAGTTCAATTTCTGAGAATACACCCTTTTAAGATAATTCGTATCAAAAAATATTGTTTTATTAGAGTTGAAAAATAGAACCTTGAATTGTGTATAGGAAAAGATCAGCCACCAGAGAAGATTATATGATAAAGGTGTAATACTCTCTGAACACTGAGCCCATGTGAGTTCCTGAGCTGCTACATTCAGCACCCAACATAAGTTTCTGAATGCTCTTTGAAATCAGTCTTATGTGTAGAAGACATTGCAGTACAGTCAGCCCTTTGCATCCATGGATTCTGCATCCACAAATTCAACCAACCATGGTTCAAAAGTATTCACTCAAGACCCCAAAAAACAAAAACTGGATTTTGCCATTTTATATAAGGAATTAGAGCATCCATGGATTTTGGTAACCACTGGAATCAAACCCCCTAGAAGATACCAAGGAGCTACTGTAATCTGTTTTCCTGGTCTCATCTGCTTGTTGAGCATTTTTAAAAAGTGTTGTGTTCGCTAACCTTCCCAAGCTGCAGATGTGATTTCTAAAGAATACAGGCCTGTCTGAAAAAAGTATTTTCACTTAATTCTGCTTTGGTTAGTTCACTGACTAACAGTAGTAACTTCTTGTATGAATTAAGCTTCCATTTGTTAGTTTTTATCAGTGATACAGTACAATGTTAAATTTGCAAGTTTAGACATTTAACAGTGTCAGTCCTCAACACCAAGTCCCAGTTAAACCCCCCTCACCCTCAAAAAATACAAGCAATTGTGCTGACCTGTAACAATAAACCAGTCGTTCTAATCTTTATCACGAGCAAGTTATTTGTAAAGCTAATGTTTCTTAACTCCCCATTCACAACCAAGTGACCCCCAAATATTTACACTGTAATAGAGATAACTCAGAACTGTATGGGGTTCTTTGGAAAATTTACTTTCCCTAAATATTGTGAAGATTGCAGCTAAAGTGATCTATTGGTGATACTGTACTACAAACGTCCTAGGAAAAGAACAGTAGCTGAAGGGCTCACATTCTGATAACTAAAGCAGGAACATATGGACTGGCTGATCAGAGTAGGAGCTTCCCACAGAATGGAGATGAGTCCAAAGAACTTCTCAAGTTTGACAGAATAAAACAGTCAGACTAAAACCTCATGGTTGACTAAGCGGTAAGGAAAGGTATGTCTTGGGGACATGTGAAAGAGAGTACAGTGGACCCTTGTTATACGCTGGGGTTTGGTTCCAAGATCCCCCGTGTATAACAAAATCCGTGTATGCTCAAGTCCCATTAAGTATAATGGCGTAGCAAAATGGTGTCCCTAATAAAAAATGGAACATCAAGGTAAATTTATACTTTTTTGGAACATTTTCAAACCGTGTATGCTTAAATCCGTGTATAAGAAGGGCCGACTGTACACAAGAAATAGATTAATATTAAGAATTTAAGGTTAGACATTCAAAATATCCTCCCTGACAGCTGACTAAATAGAAATGCAATTCATTCTGTTTGTTACCCAAATAGAAAGTAAGAGAACTTACACTGATGGTTTGTTTTATACTGTATTCAAAATATTTTCTACAATGTGACCTCAGCTTTGTGATATTCAAACAAGTGTGGAGAATTGTAGACAGCCATCAGGAGTTTTGCAGCTGGCATATGATTTCAAAGATGTTTTGAAATTGTATCCTGTTCTTCTTGTTTTGATCCTGTGAAGGAGCAAGAGGACAGCACACAGCTACTTTCATTTAGTTTCAGATTTGAAATTTAGGTGGTTGTCCTGTGATGGCTCTCATACGTTTAAAAGACTTCCACAGGATATTTCTAATGTGCATAGATCAGTACTATCTGTGTAGCTTGAAAGTAGCTTATGGTTAGGACTTGTTGCTAAGGTTGTTTGGATGTGTAAACACTCAAATATCATAGAGGGAATTCTACTGTATGTGGTTGCATTTCATAATTCTTACCAAGTTACTAGTTAATGGATGCACGTAATGAAGCAAATAGGGTATTGGCTGGGCCTCCATACCCAGATAGAAGTATTGCTTTTCTGGTACAGTGGTACCCCGGGTTACGAAATTAATTCGTTCCGCCGCCGCTTTCGTAACCCGAAATACTTCGCAAGCCGAAAAACCCATAGGCGCTAATGGGGAAAAGCCGCGATTTCGTGTGAAATAGCGCCGAAAAGCACCAAAAAATTTTTCGTAACCCGAAAAAACCTTCGTAACCCGGAACAGTTTTTTTAAATGGCTTTTTTTCGTAACCCAGAAATTTCGTAAGGCGGCGCATTCGTATCCCGGGGTACCACTGTATATGCTTTTCTGGTATATGCTATCTCATAAGTTCTTAATGTCTCCCCTCTGTGTACTATGTCTATGCAGCATATGCTACAGCACTGTCTAGGATGCTCAGAGATGCTCTGTTGCGATAATATTTCGCTAATACTGAATTAATTATTTTAAATGTTCTTGTTTCATACCATTACTATTCTGTTGGGAAGTGATTTAGGTACATTTAAATTCAATCTAATGCCTAGACAACAAAGAGGCAGTTTTTAGTAGTTTAGGCATAGGTTCCCTTTCATTTCTTTTGTCCCACTGTTGTCCCTCATCAAAGAGGGTTTGCCTTTGTTTTTTACTTTACTTAATCAGTACAGAAACATGAAGAGAGACAATACTGGATTAAAAGTACACACTGTGAGCAGCAGTGCCTTTGTTGTGTAACCTTCTACTCTCTCAAAATAAAACCAGAGCTTTCTAGTGTACTGGTAGGGGAGAAGCTAATCTTTTTACTTACTGTCACACTAAGAACTTCCCTGATGGCCTGAAAGGTGTATGCAACTGATAAGTATGCATAATGTGCTTAACTCACAGGTGATTAGAGCATTGTGTATTAACTGGACTTTGTGTTTCTAGTGAAATAATAAAGGTGCTTTCTTGTTTCATTTGTTGTGTATAGTTCTCTTATGTTTCCCTCAAGGATGGCTTTGCTATTATTGGAAATATTTCACTTTGCAAGCAGTAAACATTACCATATTGTTGCTAGGGAAATTACAACACTTCTCCTAGAAAGTATATTAATTGCTGTTGGAGTTGCTTTGTAGATTTTGTTTACGCAAGTACTGCAGTTGCTTTGAAAGCACAATTGACACAATTAACATCATTCTGACCTGCACTATTTTCCAAGTTGTTTAAAGATTATATTTATGCTTAAGAAGTTTGTACTTCCTCACTGTCCAGCTCCAAATATTGTGTGTGCATATCTGCCTTCAAGTTGCCTGTTGATCTATGGCAACCCCATGAATTTCATAGGGTTTTCTTAGGCAAGGAATACTCAGAGGTTTTGCCAATTCCCTCTTCCAGATAGTACTGACTGCAAAGTAGAGAATGCCAATAGTGTTGCCTACCTTTGTTTTACTACTTTATGAGATCCTTTTTGGTTCATTTTTGTATTTCCCTCTCTAATTTTTCAAAGCCGCGTTCTCTTACTCTGCACTGCAATGGCCATTTGGACATTTTCCCCATGTAGAGTCAAATGACAGCAATGCCATTAAGTTAGCCTAAGCAAGATAACATGCTGTTGACATTGAAAAGCCACTTTTAGGGGCATTGTGTAATTTGTGTTTGGGCTCATGCTTTGGCTATGCATTATGTCCATTCTTAAAATAAACATTTTTTGTAGGGGGAAAGTTAACCTTTTGTGAAGTAATCAACGCCATCAGAGGTTTAAAAGGCTGTTTGGAAATGTTTGACACATGCAAAGGTTTCTCTGATATCTAAATTGTCTTGGCCTCTTGAACCATTGTAGATTTAAAGGGGGATTGAAGTTATTAGGCATGAGTGCATTCCACATTATTCTCTCACTGTGTCAGTATAACAAATTAAGCATTGAACAAAAAGTGATGTAGCATATGTTTAATCATCTGTTTGCTTAGCTGATGCTAACAAGCTGTATTTTATTGCATTGCCAGTCTTTTGAAAATCTTTCTGTGGATTCTGGGGGATCACTACATGAAAGGGAAGATGTTCAAGGTACAGGTAAGCAATATGTACATTGTTTTTGTGTTGTTGTAATTTTAGGTATGTAGAGGTTAAGGCTGCTAAAAGATTATAAAATCTACAAATTGCCATTTTATGCTAATTATAATATTTCGAAATGGGAAATAGAAGTAATGAATTTAGGGCTGAAGCAAGTCCCACCGAAATTTTAGAACTGTGGTAGAATGCATTTTGATTATTCAACTCTGCCCCCCCAGAAGGTCATTATGGAAGAAAGTTTATGAAAACTATATGATTTGTTAAGATATAATTCTGTGACCCTTTAATTTGTTCAAAAAGGCTGTCAGTTTTGTTTAGTGTCAACCAGCATTAAAGAGAATCTCAAGATCAGAGCTGCTTTAGTCTTCACAGTTGGCTGATACAAGCGTTGCTGTTGCTGTGTGGTCATGTCCAAAATTCACTTTTTTGCATTTGACGCTCTATTTTCAGGGCATCTTAGAGCTGAAGAAATTGATAGTGTTCTTCTAAGAAATGATAATGGAATTGAATCGGCTCTATCTTATGCTAAAGCATGGTCAAAATATGCAAAGGACATAGTTGCATGGGTAGAGAAAAAGCTTAACTTGGGTGAGTAGTTCTTTCTGGCACCTAATGAGCTTTGTCATGATGGAATTAAATCTGTTGTCAAGATTGTGCTACAGACTGTCAGTAATGTGATTTCTAAATTAGTCGCTGTTCACTGAAATGAGTGGAATTGTTGCCTGTTTCCTGTGACTGAAAGATTGTAGCAAAAAATAGCTGTGTTTTACTAAATGAAAACTAGAAAGAAAATGGTGTGTGCCTTTACTGCTCGTACTTAGTGTATGAACCTGGTCTTATCTTATAGAAATGGAGTGTGCTAAAAGTCTGGCCAAAATTGCAGAAACAACTAAGACTGTTGTTGGACCCCAGGTGAGTGTTTAATTAATTAAACTTCATAAGAATAATTTTGCATAGATATTTTGTTGATACTGGAAATCTCACTGAACCATGCTTCATTGCTATTTTATTAATGAACTGAAATTAGATAAAATTCTTGTGATGTTACGTGCCTTTTAAAATAATCTTGGTAGAAATTGAAAATTTATCAGGGATTGTGAAACATTTTGTGTGTTGAGCTACGAGTGGAATTCTGTAACATCTTTTTAGCTAGGCATATTTTATTAACAGAATGAAGTTTGGGTAAGGGTGTTGTGTACCATTACAATTTAATCATGACATGCAACTATTTAAAGTCTTCCTTCATTTAGATCAGGTAGGGCAGAAGAATTTGGCTCTAGATGGATATTCTATTAATTTGAAGATGTATGTTTTTTCCATGTTTTGGATTCCAGGATTACATGCCATTCCAATCAATATTCATAAATGCATTCCAAAATGATATCGAGAACAGTCAGCTTTGGCAACAAACAGCAGCAGCTCTACAGACTAATAAATTTGTTCAGGTAAAAAAAAGTCTTTATAGAAATACTTCTGGATGCATAGCTCACAGACATATATGTTAGTCATTGAGAGTTACTACTTATACAGTTACTGCATTTGCCTTATTTAGCCACTCCTTGGAAGAAAAAGTGAATTGGATAAACAAAGGAAGGAGATCAAGGAGCTTTGGCAACGAGAACAAAAGAAAATGGTTAGTATATTTGCATCTTATGTAATGATTACAAATGATAAACAGACTCTTAAATTTTCCCCAGTGGGGGAAATGTATAGTCTATTCCTGTTGCCCCTGTTAGTGTAATGTTAATTTATTGAAAAAGATTGCATTTTGGTAACAGAATTTCTATATACCGGTATGTTATGCTCATAATGGTGTAAGGTCTTCCTTTCCTGTGCTCTGCATATTCCCATCCTCTATGATCATGACATTTTATGTTTTAGCATAAAGAAAGTTAGAGTTAGAGAAACAAAATAGTGTAATATATTGATATTCTTTGTTACAAAATGAAAATACTACAATAAAGATGCTTTCTTTGGAATGGGCAGCAAGAACTGGAAACCACTGTACGAAAAGCAAAACTACTATATATTCAGCGGCAAGATGAATATGAAAAGGCAAAATCATCAGCTGTTCGTGCTGAGGAGGAGCATTTGAGCTACAATGGGGGCATTATTAAAGATGCCAGTAAACTAGAGAAAAAAAGAAAACTGGAAGAGGAAGCTCTCCAAAAAGTAAGGAAACTTCAGTCAGAGAAAATTTTGCTCTAATCCTTATACATATATGATGTATAGAAAATGCTGGCTTTCACTTGAATCATATTTTTTTTGTTATGGGCTACATGAGATTGCACATGTTTTGGCTGTTTTTATAGAAAGTTTTCTACCATCATTTATTTTCTGTGTGTTTTATTTGTTATAGGCTGAGGAAGCCAATGAACATTTCAAAGCCAGCGTGGCAGAATTTGAAGAAAAGAGAAATGATCTAGAAAATTTCAAAAGTGATATCTTAACACAGCTGCGAGAACTTGTTTATCAGTGTGATCTCACACTTAAAGCGGTAAGAATGTGTGCATTAATGCACCCTACAATATAAGATTCTTCAACAGTTGTTAAAAGTGGAATATCATAAGAATGGTGACTTGATATATTCTTCTATGAAGTATATCTGCTAGTATATTGCATTAAGCAAACATATTGGTCTTATTCAGACAATTGTCCAAACTGTGACGTACAGAATCATGAATAAGCCATAGCCTCATGCACTCCTTTCATTTCTTATTTTAGCGCTAACCATGATACTTCAGTTGGCAATCTGAGGTTAATATTTGGCTTTCAAACTAAGGTTAGGAATGCACTTGAAACCATGATTTTAAATCCTGATATGGAAAGCCAGCTCTTATTATGGGTGCCTAACTGAAATGTCATGTCAAAACTATTTATTTATTTGTTTTTATTGAAATATTTATATCTTGCTTTATATCAAGAGGTCTCAGGGTGGCTTACAGTCATATTAAAACAGGATAAACAGGCTGTAAACAGTAAGATAGTTAAAATAAGTTTAAAACATATTAAACAATATAATGAGTTAAAAGCAGATTTAAACATTTGTGAAGTTTTTAAAACCTATGTTGCATTAAAGAGGTGCAAAGTCTTTAGTGTATAGCCAAGTTTGAACTTGGCACTTAAATGATAAGAGTGTTGGTCCCAGTTGGGCCTCCAAAGGGAATGAATTCCACAGTTGAGGTGCCATGATGGTGTATTGACTTCACTGGTAGGACACAGAGGAGAGATCTCCCCACCGCCTCAGATCTTAATCCTTGGGCAAGTGCATATGCAGAGAGCTGCTCCCTCAAGTATTGAGGTCCCAAACCATTTACAGCATTACAAACACCTTGAATTCAGACCAGAAGCGTATTGGCAGCTAGTGCAATTCTTCTAAGATTGGCATTACATACCACCGTTATCATATTCCAGTCAGCAGTTCAGCTGCTGCATTTTGCACTAGCTGCAACTTCCAAGTCTTCTTCCAGGGCAGCCCCATGAAGAGTGCATTACTGTAACCTAGTTGGGAGGTTATTAGTGCATGGGCTTCTGTGGCTAGGCTATGTTTGTCCCATAAAGGCCATAGCTGGCACACTAATCGAAGTTGGCACCAAGTACTCCAAGCCACAGAGTCAACTGGGGGGCAGATGTGTGGCTAGGAACAGCCTCTGGCCTCCCCAGCCACGATTGGGCCCAAATTGGCCCGGGACCATGGGGACCAGGCAGCCCACTCCTGAAGCAGGCCACTGCTGCATTCTCAAATGGGCCACCATCAGGAGTGTTTTTTGCCACTCCTTTTGGCAGTTTCAGTGCCATACCCTGGCTTAAAATGGGTCCAGATAATGTTTCCTCCAAGAGCTCCAGTCTTCGCCCAGCCACCACCCACTTAAGCACCTTGCCAGAAAGGGATATTTGCAATAAATGGGTAGTTCCCATTTTCCTCTGCTCCAAGGGGTTCCCCTTCAAGAGAAGGTACACCATTGCTTCCTTCAAGGCAGCAAGCACTTCCCTCTGAAATGGTGATCTATCTAGTCAATCTGGTTAGTGCAAAACAAGAAACTGAAGGGGAAACTGCAGTTGATGGAACACCTGAGTCTATAGACGGATCCTCCTGTATAAGATGACTTTAAGAATTGCTTCAATGTTGTTTATAATTATTATTTTATTAGGCTATAGTAGTGTTTTTGGGAAAGATCTGGGAGAACTGTCTGCACTGAAGCACTTGCTTTATCCATAGGTAATTTTAAGGTGGGATACAGACCGCCCCTTTGGGGTGGCCTGCAGGCACTGCAATCCTCGCTGGATCGGGCCTGAGCAGCCACAGTAGCAGTCCCGGAGGCCCTGATCCGCCGCTTTTCCAGGCCTCGGGGCAGCAGCAAAACGCTGCTTCCCCCCGGCCTGGAAAGGGGTGTCCTTGGGGCCCCTTTCTCCCTGGCGCCATTCCTGCGGCAGTCTAGTTGCTGCAGGAACGAGGCTCCTTCCAGCGCCGCAACAAGGGCGCCACAAGCGGCCTGACGCGGCATGAGCATGTCACGCCCTGCCGTGCCGTTTTAATGCGGCACGGCCGTCATGTCAAAATGGTGGCGCCCATCTGTACAGGGCGCCGCCATTTTGACATACGGAATATGTGCTAGGGTTGCGGGGTGTCTGTAAGCGACGCCCCAAGGCAACCCTAGCACGTATTCCTTATGTGCTAGAAGGCCTGTCTGGAGAGGGCCTAAAAATGGTTTCCCATCACATTAAATGCAGAAATACTGTCCTTGTGCACTCCTGTCCTGCACCTGTTTGGAGATCAGAAGCTTTTTTGTTACTTCAAGTAAGCCAGAGTTCTCTGTGACATCTGAAGTCTTCAAGTGGAAAGCCGTTTCTTTTCCTTTTGTCTGAACCAGGCTACTGAAAGCTTGAAACAGCATTCATAACATGATAGAAAAGGTTTCTTATTGCTGCTCTTAACAGTGATATACCAGCTCTTTTTACGCAAAGATGTATTGAGTTAATATAGTCAGGTAACTTTTGGTAGGCATATTTGGATTGTAGTGTGGTTTTTCTGCATGTACATATAATCTTTTTTAAAGCGATCAGTGCATTATGAATTGAAATTAAATAAGCAAGAAAAATGCAAATGAGATTTTTAGAATTATTTAAATGTTTTTAAATAGGTTTTATGAATTGATTGATAATAGCATGTAGTATATTAAGTATATGTGAGTTCAAATGTGTTATCCTTAGTATTTTACTCTTGTGTTTAAAAGTTATGATCTCTAAATCCTTTTCTTGCTACTCTGATTCCAAGCATTAGACATGCTTTTTGGCTCGTAATGAAGAAAGAGTTCTACATAGTCATATGTTGGTTTGAAGAATCAGTAGCTAGTATGGAAGGCATGATGCATCGGTTTATACATCATATTCATGCTTTAGTGAAGAACCTTTAGTATGATGCATGTTATCCATGGAGATGTTCTTTAATCAAAATGTGAATGTTCAAAATTCTTCTTCTTGCTAGGGACAGACTGCCATCTTTGAAAATAGTAGTATGGCCAATGGTAAAAAGATGATCTTTATTTTCTAAAAACCCCAGGGTATTTGACCTGTGAATGCTCTTCAAGCTAAGAAATCCAAAACTGCTCAGTGACAGAATGAAAATTTTAATACTGCAAAGTATTTTATCTATCATATGTTTTTGAAATTTCTTAATTCAATTTTCTTCCACACAGGCAACAGTTAACCTGTTTCAGATGCAGCATGCCCAAGTTGTGTCTCTACCAGTTAACTGTCAGTCCCTCTGTGAGAGTGCCAAGCTGTATGATCCAGGACAAAAATTCTCCGAGTTTGTGAAGAATTTGCCAAAAGATGATGCTCCCATTGAATCTGGTTCCTTTGAAACTCAGAGTTCTCAGGCTGGAGGGTGAGAACTCAGATACCATCTTTGCTTATTTGGCAGTAAACATGAACAAAATGCTAGAGGAATGTAGATAGCAGAACAGAAAGAAAAAAGAAGAAACTTGTAATTTCAATAAGTCAGTCATTGTTGAACTTCTGATAGGATGTCCACTTGATGGTGGGAAAATGAATAGAAATGGGGCCTAAAGACAGGTGAACTTTCATAGTGAAGAGCCAAGTTACATGATACTGGATTTTTTTATTACCAAAAAAATGTGGGCAAGTTATCTTTGGCTCCGCAAGGTCACATCTGGAATGAGCTGGTTGTTCAGCCAATAACTGTAGTGATTGTTGCTTATCACAGTACCTATGTTTTCTTTTGAACATTTGTATAAATATCTCATGTCAGGAAATCACTTGAGGACAGAGAATTTTCTTTTCTTTTTATATTACTCTGCAAAATTCTTCGCATTTGGGGGCCAATTTTGAACAGTACAGACAAATTTGCAAGCAAAGTGTTGCTCTGTATTTTAGATCAATATGCCAACTTAAATATTTCTTGCTCGTGCAGCTCCTGGTCATATGCCCTACTCCGTTGCATTTTTCTTTCTCAGTTTTCCATGCTCCCTGTGAAATGCCTGGTGAATATTTATCTTGGAGCTGTCTGTGTTGCTTTCTTAGGCTCCTCTTTGTTTCACTACTTTCTTCCTAAGATCCTGTCCCTGAACAGAACCAATCACTGCCAGATGCTTTTCTGTGAGAGGCAGGCAAGTAAGCTAGAACTTGCCAAGTGGCTTTTGGGTAATGTGCAGATCCAGCCACTGCCAAAACATCAAACACTATCAGTACTACAAAATGGTAGAACCAATACAGGGTAGGATCAGCATACTAGGAGAATCCTGAGGATTGTACCAAAGCAGAAGGACATAATGTTAATTGAATGTTTCAGAATGGCAAAAGACTGTAGTGTATATGAGTAGCTTTGCCAATAACAAAAGAAAGATGTTAGCTAGGCAAACTTCTGATACACCAGAATGAGTGGCTTAGCTGTCACTCATCATTTATTTCCAAGTATTGTACTCACACAAAACGATCTGAATAGACAGAGAGGAATAGGATAATATTGTTGGTGTCACAATAGGCTGATTATGAAGAAGCCTTCTGTTGTATGTTTACTATAGAGAAGAGACTTGTAGTAGTTGTCTTTTATGTGAAAGGTTATAAATGACTAGTTCCAGGTTTATTAATCACTGTTTTCTCTAAACTCCCTAACATTACACCTCCAGATTGGCAGAATGGCTCAGCAGAAGGAGGTAGGATAAGCAATGCAATTGGAACTTTCCCAAAATAATTTTCTTTCCACAGTGCTAAGGGACAAGTAGGACACGGAACAAAATATTGTAGTGTGCAGTATTTATGTTCAAGATGTTCCATTCAATTCCCCACTCACCCATTTTCAGACCTTCCCTCCTCTGACAGTATCTCTGCCCCAGGATTGTGATCCTTTCTCTCTGTTTCTTTGTCATGTTGGGTATTGAGATCACTTTTAGAATACATTGTAATGGTGCTGCAAGTAGTTTTGACTTTTTTTGAGAGAACAATGCAGGCTTTCAGATTTCAAGACTTATCTAGAATTAGAAGGAATTTTAAAACAATAACTATTTATTTATTTCATTTGTATGCCACCTTTCTCCTAGAGTAGGATCCAAGGCTGTTGCCAGACAAACCCAAGGGCACCCCCAGACAGGGTCAATTAAAAAAAGCCTTCACAATAATGGTTTAAAAACAATGAAAATCACCACATAAAACAGTATAAAATCATTTCAAAGACATACAGAAGTTTAAAAATATAAATAAAACATCCCAATAAGAAGCTCCCCTGCTTACACATTAAAAGTCTGTTTAAACAAAACACTCTTTGCCTGCCGGCAACAGGAATGCAGACAGATAGCAGTCACTGAGAAATATCTCTTTTACATCCTCACCAAGTGAGCCTGTGATTTTGGCAAGACCAAGAGAAAGATCTTAAAATTCTGGTAGGTTTGTTTGGAAAGGTACAGATTTTGAGATAGTCTAGACCTGAGCTGTATATATGGCTGCACCACCGTTGAGTACTATGAGACTTGAGCATCCATGGATTTTGGTATCAGTGGAGGGGTCCAGAACAGATCCCCACAGATACTGAGGGCCCACTGTAAAGCAATATGACAAACACTTGAACACAGTATTTGTGTAAACATACACATACATTATCAAATATATTTGATGGTAAAATGACCGAGAACTTAGTATTGTTACAGATCTATAATAGCAAGAATCAGCAGCTGCACATTTTGTTTATTTATTCATTAAATGTATAACTTGCCTTTCCACTAAAAAGTTTGGAAGATGTTTAATAGTAATGCACAAAGATGCACTTCCCCTGGCTTCTGTTCCCAGAGAGTGACAGAACCTGGAAAGAGTGAATGAGAAGGCAGTAACAGAGGAGACAGAAATACCTATCCCAAGACTCTTAAAGCCTAGACAGGTCATGTGGAATATAGTGATCATTCAGCTAGCCTGGTCCCAAATTATGCTTTTAACTTTTTACATAAACATATCTTTCTATCAGTTAGTTAGTCTAATACTTGATGGTTCTACTACTAATCCTCTCAAATGTATTCATAAAATCACTGAAACGTTTATTTGCATACATTTTATTTTATAGCAGGATGGAAATCCTGTGGTTTAAGGGCGAAATGCAGTCTTTTGGGGTGTCTAATGCAGCTCTTGGCATTCTCAGAGAACCCCCAATACTCTGTCAGAAAAGCAGCTAAGAGTGATAAGACATCACTTCCAGCCATCCAAAATGGCAGTCATGATGGGGTGTTGCACCCTTTCAGAGCTCTGTGGGAGTCCACAACAGTACAGTGTGACCATTTGGGCCCTGGAGCATGCCCACTGTTGCTTTGCCGCATTGTCATTATTGTCACTTTTGGCACTGGCTAAAACAATTATTTTGTTCTTTGTTTTGAAAGCTTTGAAGAAAATAAAAAATTTTACAAAGTGCTTCCTATGAAGCTTGAGCCAATAGTAACTCAGAAATTCAATGTTAATGTTTTGATATTCTTGTCTGTAAACTTCCTTCCTCTCATAAATCTGGCTTTAGATCCATCTTTTTCCATTTCCAGAGATCATTGTCTTTAATTATGTAGCTTAATTAATTCATCTGAATGAGCACCCCGATAATTTCCAATTCTTCACTTTGTCTCCTTTTTTAGGTCATTCTTAAATTGGTTTCATGATATGTTAATGTGTTGCTTATCCAAATTGTTTAGATTACTAAATAGCTGCTTCTGTGCTGAAGGATAGAGAAAAGATGATAAAGAATAGATCACGCTGTCAAATACAGCTGAAGACTAAGTATGTCTTCAGGATGTTATGTAATTTTTCAGATACAGAACATTAGAGATCACATTTGACAACCAAAGTACAAAACCTTCATGTGTTTATACTTAGAACACTAATTTAACACATAACAAATTGTTGTGACCATGGCTAAATCTTTTAAGCACCAATGACATTTGGCAACAAAATTCTGGAAGAAACAAATTAATGTCTTTATTAGAAAGAACTGGGTGCTCAGAACAAATTAATATGGTATTTTCTTCCTTTATCAGGCAATCACAAACAGTCTATTTCATCAGCACTGTGATTGCTTTAATACTCTACAACAAAGTCAAAAAGCAGTATCAACTTCACAACAGAAACATTCATGCAGCTAGACCCCACTGGATCTCTGATGTGTCTGACCTTGTAGCCTAGGGTTATAATAAATGGCCTAGTCCTAAGTTGCTTTTTAGAAGTAAGCCACTGAATCCAGTGTGACTTACTGGTAAGTGTGTTTATATTTATGATTATCAACTTAACCTTTAAGCATTTAAAGCCTTAAAGGAGAACTGCATAGTATAATGTATTTTTTTTTTAATGGAGAGCATTGCTAGTTCACACTTTCAAATAACTGCCTTGTCCCTTCTTTCAGGGTTTTCACTAAACGATCAAACAATATCCATACATCACAAGGAAACTTATCTCAATGCTCAGGAGATTTTCCTACTCAATCCTTAGAAGACATTACAAGCCCAACCTGTCAGCGCTCTCAAAAGATTGGAGAAAAACGGTCTTCAAGCAGCACAGATGTCTCTGGTAATATTTCAGATCTGCATGGCTAAATAGTCATTGTTAATAGGTTACTGCAGTAACCCAGTGTTCAGTTCTATCATGTAATATGAAGCAGTGCTCAAAAGTATTAAATAATATATAAATCTTATCTTAGGAAGCATCTCCATTGAGATTTCCTGCATTGGCAGGGGGTTGGACTGGATGGCCCTTGTGGTCTCTTCCAACTCTATGATTCTATACACTGTAGAAATAATGCAGTTTGACATCACTTTAAGTGCTGTAGCTCCATCCTGTGGAAACCTGGGATTTGTAATTTACAAGGTCTTTAGCCATCCCTGACAGTGTGTTGGTACCTCACAAAAGTACAAGTCACAGGACTGTGTACAATGGAGCCATAGCAATGAAACTGCATTGTTTCTACAGTGTTGCTGCACTCTTAGACTCTTCACATTTTAATTGCAATGTTTTTCAGCTTTAGCATTAATAGCTGTCTCAGCAAACCAGCAAAATGTGATGAGAAGCTAGATAATACAATTGGCCGTTTATGTCCACAGGCTTTCCATTGGCGGATTGGAGCATCCGGGCCACCCCATTCTCCCCAGTGGTGGCACATGCATGCAGCCACACTACTGTGCCTCCATTAAAAACAGCAGGACTTGAGGTCACATGATTTTTGGCATCCGCCTGGGGGGGCAGAACGGAACCCCTTTGGGTACGAAGGGTCAACTGTATTGTTTAGCTGCAAATAAATGAATCAGAAGTCAAGTAGCAAATGAAAGAGTATTGTTGAAATTTTTGCATTTTGATAGTCATGCATTATTAGTTATGATGGCTGTGTTTTGAGTGTCCTAGTTCAGAGGCAGTGCCTATGATTATCAGTTGATGGGGAGCACATCAGGATGAGTGGCTCACACAAGCACAAAGGGATGTGTGTAGTTGTTGCATACACTCCAGTAACAAAAGATGTTTCAAATTTTAATAAAAAAGTGTGCCAAAGCCAAGAAATATTTGTGGGAATCAACTTTATACCTGAAGAGGATCCTGAAGTCATGGAATTTATAGCCTTTCATTATTTTTTAAGCCGTGCGAGGGCCACCGCCATTCAGATCCTGGTCAGTTGGTAACCAAAGTGGAGGAATGTGCAGCGATTCGGAAAGTGCTGGAGGAAGCAGTGAATCACGATCTGTAGATTCTCCATCTGCAAGTCCAGGTATTGAAATTTTAACCTCCAAGCACTAAATTGTAAGAGTATTGAATGATGCTTGCATCAGAAGTTATTGAATAGGTAGAATTTTTTAAAAAAAAAGAAAAACCTAAAGCATCTTGTCTGTTTGGTAGGTGACTTTAAAAGAAGGCTTCCCCGAACACCATCTACTGGTACCATGTCATCTGCAGATGATCTTGATGAGAGAGAACCACCGTCACCTTCAGATTGTGGTACTTGATACCTTAGAGTAAACTTATCATTTGTTACAAGTAGACCTATGAAGTACTAGTCAAATAAAAGAGCCTTCTTGAGGGTTGTTGGAAAAAACAGTGCAGATGAGATGACTGGAATGTATTCCTTTGATCAAAGAAGTAAATTATATTAAACTGGGAGAATGCATAAAATTTATTGGTCAAAATTCTCTTCTGCAGTTGAGAAAAAATGAGGAAAAAATAGGTGCAGCTGTTCAGCTTTTATGTTAATGCATCTGTTAAACACCTGCTTGATACCAGAGCAGGAAAAAGTAAGCAGCTTCTCTTTTGGCTTGGGTGCTTTGTTGGCAGAAGACATCAAAGCTCACAATATAATACTTGACCATGTAGAAATGCATGACTTGGCTAAAGGTTAACTTTTCCAAAAGGAGAATTACAAAACTGTGAACTGTTCCAAACACTTATTAAATGATACAATTATTCCCTAGCTGAAGCCTGCAATCTTCCACATGCTTGCTTAGGATTATAGCCTCATGTCCAAGCCTTTCTCCAGAGTAAAGTCGAAGGCTTTCATGGCCGGCATCCATAGTTTTTGTGGGTTTTTTGGGCCATGTTCTAGCAGAGTTTCTTTCTGACGTTTCGCCAGCATCTGTGGCTGGCATCTTCAGAAAAACCCACAAAAAAACTTGTGAATGGAAATTTGCAAAATACATTTGGAGATAGGACAGCATGAAATAGCAAAGGGGTTATATCACAGTTTACCTCAACTGTATATTTACACTCAACTCAGGATAACCTTACTACATCTTAATTAAGTACATTCTAGTATGTAATGGTTTATGCCATAGTACCTTTTAGTCCTGAAGTTCCAAGAAGATTTTTTTTCTCTCTGAATAGGTAGCTAATCTCTTAGATAATCTTTCCAAAAAGGTATATATTCCTAAATAAAATCAGTAGCTAGCTTGATTTGACTGAGGAAATTATTTGTTTAATTATTGACAGAGATATCTTGATGCCACTTTATGGAACAAATAACCAGATATTTTAATGCATAATGAAGGACCAATTTTCATGCTAATACTTTTTTCTCATAATACAGTGAATAGTTAATAGAATAACTTTGTCTTCCAAGGTTTAAATGATTTAGCATCTGAAATTGCCAGTTCACCTGGTCCTTTTCGAAACACTCTTCTGTCTAAGGCAGCACAAACACACAAATTAAGGAAGCTGAGGGCTCCATCTAAATGCAGAGAATGTGATAGTTTGGTGGTATTCCATGGAGCAGAATGTGAAGAGGTAAGGAATGCAAATATTTCTTTGTTTCCATTTTAAGTTTTGTGGGTGGTTTCTGTTGCTTCCATCAAATCATATGTAAAATAGGTTGTAGTGTGACATGATTTAATTGTGCTGTGGATTAAAGACCTCTGTCACTCTGAGGGTGCTGTGAAGATGTAAAGTATGGAGGTAATCGCTGTGTATTTGACAGAAGATAAATATCAATGTTAGGTTTATTTGTAAGCAGTCTGCATGTTGCTTAGTTAACCTCTGCCTTTCTTGGCTGATTTAGGCTACCAGGACACAAGTCTGTCCCTTCCTTCCTTCTTTCCTTCATGGTATTTTTCTATTGCCTCTTAATGCACCAGGACCCCCAAGATGATGTGTAATGAGTAGCAACTTTAAATGCGTGAACAAAAACATGTAAAAACGGACTAAAACTCCTCTTGGTTTTAAAACTGTTTGGTCCTTCTCTTTGTTGTCATGATTAATGAGACTTGTGTCCTGGTAGCCCCTGCCTGGAGGGTGACTTTGTTCTATGTCATGTATAAAGTCTCTTTGGACTTAACAGATTTCAGTGACTGCCTTTTCTGTATTTTCTAGTTTAGGGCAAGGTGATCTGATCACATGAAAAGTAGATGCCTTGGCCCTGCTCTCATTTTGAAACTATTTTGAATGCTTCTTCGTTTTTGTTTTTCTTCTAGTGTTCACTTGCTTGTCACAAGAAATGTTTGGAGACGTTAGCTATTCAGTGTGGACACAAAAAGCTTCACGGAAGACTTCATCTCTTTGGAGTAGAATTTACACAGGCTGCCAAAAATACCCCTGATGGCATCCCATTCATCATAAAAAAGTGTACCTCTGAAATTGAAAGTAGAGCCCTTAATGTAAAGGTAAAGATTCAGTGAGATTTCAACCACCCTATTTCTAAAATTATTTGCACTTTGCTTTTGCAATTAACTGTGTTATTTTTCCTTCTTTTTAAGGGTATCTACCGTGTAAATGGAGCCAAATCAAGAGTTGAAAAGCTCTGTCAAGCATTTGAAAATGGGAAGGACTTGGTGGAATTATCTGAACTCTATGCACACGATATAAGTAATGTCCTTAAATTATATCTTCGCCAGGTAATTA
>NC_056525.1:109645160-109664246 GCF_019175285.1 Sceloporus undulatus
TGTTTGCTTATATTGTTATTCATGCTGGCTAGCACATTGGACAGTTTAGCTGGGAGTGAATGTGTTCCTTTTCCACTGTTGTATGACAGCCAGTATTGTGACTTTTGGTGAAGAACTTCATCATTGCTGTCCCATAAAAGATGGGGATGTGTCCTAACATCCTTTACAGTATTTGTGTATAAGTCAAAAAATGTATGCTAAAAAATTGTCCCAAAAAACCTGGGTTGACTTATACATGGGTGTTTGCTTATATTGTTATTCATGCTGGCTAGCACATTGGACAGTTTAGCTGGGAGTGAATGTGTTCCTTTTCCACTGTTGTATGACAGCCAGTATTGTGACTTTTGGTGAAGAACTTCATCATTGCTGTCCCATAAAAGATGGGGATGTGTCCTAACATCCTTTACAGTATTTGTGTATAAGTCAAAAAATGTATGCTAAAAAATTGTCCCAAAAAACCTGGGTTGACTTATACATGGGTCAGTATGGTAATGGTGCTTTAAAATGGTGGTAGTGGCTATTTGGGTTTACCAGGCCATGGCAGTGAGAGAAGAGAGGGCCATTGCTTCTTTTACAGTAGGTAAAAAAGTAGATGTAAACTCTTGCTGTAGACTTCTTGCTCCCCTTTTCTATGCTGTGGCTGGAAGTGCCAAAGAGCCTCTGCTGTGGTGGAGAGAGGGGAGGTCAGAGTTTCTTTCAAGATTGGCTCTTCTGGGACAGATTCTTCATTACTACCTCACCCTCAATTGTTTGTAACCAGCCCACATGTCTCCACTTCTAGATGTTCCAGTAACCAATCTGGCTTCCATGTTTTGAACTAAATGATGTTTGTACTAAAGTACAGCGGTAGCCCAGTGTACCGTGCATTGCAGAGGTCCAGCCTTGAGGTTACCAGCACATGTGCTACCATCTTAAGCTAAAGATATATAATTAAGATATTCTTGGCCACTATGGGAAAATATTGTCTTAAATTGTACTTGCTGGGTCACTAAAGCTAACCTTTAAAGTAGGGCTAAAGCTCTGACTAGCTGTGGATTTTGGAAAGATTATTTAACATGCTTGAGATGGTAAGGCAAAGTTATTTCCACCACCCAAGAAGCACACTAATCCTTAAGAAAATGTTCTTTGTGAGGCAACTTGGACTTTAAAAACACTTGCCTCTTGTCTAGGGATACTGTTTGCTTGTGATCTTGTATCGGTCACATGTAAAATAGTCTGACAAGGGTATTTTTCACTCCAGAAATATCCACGGGATCAGCCTTGATACACTGGTTTAGATTTAGGAGGAGGTATCCTCAAAATCAGTGTTATTTCCAAACCACTCTTTTTTTATGTTCTCAATATTCCATCTGTGCATGAGTGGTAGGTATGAAGATTGCTAGTCTCTTGTCCACTTTAGATTTTTGTGGTTTTATAAATACAGTAGAACCAGATTGAATGCACAATTAAACAGGTTTGATTAAGACCCTTAAGAAAATGGCTGGATTTGATCAATATGTAGGATTCATTATATTAGCCAGAATTGAAATTTAAAAATGAAATTTAGAAGAATACTTTTAGTATTTTATCATGAAGACATATTTATATTTACAATATATTCTTACTAGCGTTAGTCCTGAATAGCTGTTTAAATCCTTTTTGTTAAGTTTCTAGTACCTATTTATTGAGACAGAGGACCACTTAAAGAATAACTGGACCCTTCCCCCAAATCCTGACCTTTTGGAGATGGAGATAATAGAACCAAAACAATACCAGAATCTTGAGGCAGAAAGTTTAATCGCAGCAGTGCTGCAAATGGACAGAAAGAAGTGGTATTTGGATTGCCTTCCTCTCTTTCCCTGTCTTTGCACATTCTTTAGCACTGCAATAGTTCTGGTAAAGTAAAAGGATGGAGCCAAACTTAGCAAACCAGAAAATTAATTTTATACACACACACACACACTGCTTTAAAACACATTATGCACACTCTGGTTATTGTTTTTAGATAAAACTGACAATGAAGATAATTGTTTTACATTTCCATAAATGTGTACTATAGTTTGCATTTTACATTTTATCTTACATGCATAGTTCACATTTTAATAAAATAATCTATTTTCATTTTGTTTATCATTACAATTTCACTTTGCTCTTTTCCAAGAGTTAGCAGTCCCTTGGGTTAGCTGAAAGACCTAAAGCAGTGGTTCCCAACCTTCCTAATGCTGCGACCCTTTAATACAGTTCCTCATGTTGTGGTGACCCAAAATGATGAAATTATTTTCGTTGCTACTTCATAACTGTAATTAAATAGGTGTTTTCCAATGGTCTTAGGTGACCCCCATGAAAGGGTCATTCGACCCCCAACCACTGACCTAAAGGGAGTTCAATGTGATTCTACATGGGCATGGTTAGATTTTGAGGCTCACTTCTCTATTTTTGTGATTTAAAGGATTGACAATTACGATCTACCAATTTGAAAAGTAAATGAAATATTAAAAGCTCAAATTTAAAATTATAAACAGACTTAATCTCAACCTCTATAGGGGTCCTGTTACTTTACTGTATTGATTAAAGATAGTTCTGTGTGGTTTTATTAAAATCTGCAACTCTAACATTTGGTTTGTTTATTTTATTAGTGCATTGCAATATGCTTTTCATGCTGATGCTAGGTAATATCCATAAGAAGGAGCCTTGCAGAAAAGAAAAAAGAACTAGAAAAGGAACGGAGGGATGTGAATTTAGATAAAATTGCAGATTTTAAGTTTTTGATGTTCTTTTTTCAGCTCCCCGAACCTTTGATTTTGTTTCGGCTTTATAATGAATTCATTGGACTTGCAAAAGAAAGTCAGAGCATTAATGAGGAACTGGATATGAAGCAAATGAGCCCCAGATCAAAAAAAAGGCAGTCAGTGTGTATTGAACTGAACAGAATCATTCTTAAAATCAAAGATCTGCTGAAACTTCTGCCTTCACCAAACTATAACACACTCCAGTTTCTTTTAGGTCATCTGCACAGGTAAGGGAATTACAAGTTGACTTATGTATACATTCAGAAATATGCATTAAATTTTAATTTATGGGGGGAAACGTGGCAATATTTGTATGGTGTTCATGGCCTCCTACTTTTTCAGCACACTGGCATGAATTTTAACATTCTGTAGCAATTTGATTAGTATTCTGTTGTACTGAATAACACCATGTTCTGTTTGTAGTGCTTTTTGAGACATTCCGTAAAGTTTGATGGGTTTTGTTCTTCTGTATAGAGTTACTGAACACTCTGATGAAAATAAAATGTCTGCTAGCAATCTTGGCATTATATTTGGCCCAACTCTGATCAGACCACGCCAAACAGATGCTGCACTATCTCTCTCTTCGCTTGTGGACTATCCATACCAAGCCCGAGTAGTGGAAATCCTCATTACCTACTATGAGAAGATATTTGACATTTCAGTCCAGCCTCTGTTGGTTGCATCACAGTCAGACGAAAATGCAGCTTGTGCTAAAACTATTTTATCACCAGAGGATAGAGAACTAAATCAACAAAGAAAAACACCACCCTGTGCTGCTGTGAAGGAAGTGAGTGCCTGTTGTGAGACAATAACTTCTACTGACTGCCTTGAATTTGTACTTTTATTCATCCCCCCCTTCATTTCTAATCTTTTTATTGTTGACAGAGTGGCCAGTCAGTCCAAAGTGAGAGGAAAGAGTCAGAAAAAGATGTGTTCCTTGAAGAACCAGATGGTAGTAAAGGCACCCCAAAAAATTCTGATGCATTAATGACAGGTTAGTTTTTGTGCATGTGTTTTTGTATATTACTAGAGATGAGCACATGAGGTGGAACTCTTATATGTTGCCGATAGATATCAAACTCTGTTAAAGGCTTATGTACTGGCATTTTTTACAGAATTTATAAAACAGTAGTAAAATGCCACAAGGCTTGGAATTATCATCATATTATGCTTTCCTGCTGAGATCTAACGGCTTTTATTTTTGACTGCTTTTTATTCTTTCTCAGAATTGAATTGTGAACTTGGAACTAAACAGAGTCTTGGCAGGATAAATTCTCCCCCTGAACCTCCTCCTGTCTTGGTTCTGGGAAATCACATTCATTCAAAAGAACCAGGTCAGTTACCTTAATTACAAGAGTGCATAGCTTTGAAACTGTTGTTGTGCCAGTTCGTATGTGTTCAGTTATAAAATAGAAGGCACAATGTTTTTGCTAGACCACTTTTTGTTGGTGCACGTTCTCAAATAACTTTCTACTAATTCTTTGTTGGCAAATCCAACATTGCACAGCTGGTTAAACTTTCTCTCCCCCACCTTCACCTCTTGGTGCAACCCCAAAACTGGTTTTCTCTGTTTCTTGAGCAGGTTTTTTGGATGCATAAGGGCTGTAGTGTGCAGGAGAGATTATTCCTTTCTTGAATTTGCTAACAGAAGCAATTCTTTCACTGTCTGTTTCCCATTGAGCTAAGGCCATTACATTTTTGATCACGTAACTGCCTGGACATACATTATGGAACTTTAAAAGGGGGCATTACAAAAATCAGTAACTTTTGTACCTCAGGGAAACAGTAGTTACTTTTGTTCTGAATTGAAGTGGGCAACTGTAATGTTTATGACTTACAGTTCCCATCAGACCTAGCTATCAAAGGCGCTTTACAGAGCGCCCCAAAAGGGCGCTCTGCCAGCGCCCGTGTTTGCTGTGTGAGGGAGCTGCAGCGGACAAACTGTGCGGTTCCCCCGCGCAGCAAAAAACCTGCAAAAAACAGGGTCTTGCAGTGCAGTTGTGGCACTGCAAGGCGCCAATGGCACACTTGCGGCGTCACAACTGCACCGCGACGTCCAGACGCTAAGCGTCCATCACGTCAAAATGGTGGTGCCCATGTGTACAGGGCGCTGCCATTTTGATGTCCCCAGTACATACTAGGGGTGAGGCCTGATTGGACGCTGCATCCTCAGCCAACCCCTAGTACGTATTGGGGCGGAGCAAATGCCCGTCTGTAACGGGCCATAGAGTGTGGTGAGTTTTTATGGGAACTGTAGATTAAAAGTATATGCAGGCTCAAAAATGCCTTCCTCTGTTCTATATACACATATCTGCTATTAACTCGTAACAGTTCAACCTGAAAATATATAGAGGTCTAAAGCAACAGAAGTATATCTTATACCAATTTTATTTTCATTATACTAAATATCTCCAGAATAATAAAATCCACCCCGTGCTCTCAGGTCCTCTGGGAGGAATTTACTTCAGCCTATAAAGACCAGATTGACTGCGACCTCCCAGAAGACCTTTTCTGCAACCGCTCCCAGCCTGTGGAATGGCCTGCCTGACGAAATCTGTCAAATCACCAATCTAGATAGCTTCAAGAAAGCTGTTAAGACAGACCTCTTCCGGCAGGCCTTCCCAGAATAAATTACTCAGCAATGTAGCGACCCTCCACATATATCTGATGACTCTGTCTACCATGATTGTTTTAATTGTTCATGTAGTTTTAACCCTAAATGTTTAATTCTTTTTTAAAGGGGGGATATTTTGTATATATGGTGCATTCTTTTAACATTGTAAGCCGCTTTGATTGTTTTTACAAAAAGCAGGGTAGAAATAAAAGTTTTATTTATTAATATAAATAATTCTGTGCATGAACAAGGATACTTTTTTTTTCAAAATGTTGCTTGAAAAAAATGATGATGGAAAAGGACAAAGAGGATTCCAATGTAGTTGCTTCAGGCAGTGCATATTTTTACAGCTGCTGTCCAGAGATATTTGTGTTCTTTTCTTAGCCTTTTCCTTTGTCTGTAAAAGGCTTCCTCCTGCCTTTCTTTCCCAGAATTGATTCTTCCCAGGCTGATTTATTGTAGTTATTCGGTGCTTATTCGTCATGGTGATGAAGTGGCTAGGCATGCCCAGAGTCCTTAACAGACTATGGTCTTGTTTTGATTGATATCTAAGATGCTGTAGATGGCTACTTCTCTATGGCTATTATAGTGTTAAATTGGAAATAAGGGTACAAGTTCAATCCATTGCAGGGATGGGATACTACAGTCACCATCTGAACTCCCTGTATGGCTTCTGCAGCTTCTTGGTCTGCCTTTGAAACAATGACAGTTAACAGGGTGATTAACAGATGTACCTTAATTAATGGAACCAAGTAAATGGAATGAGATTTCAGAATAGGAAACACTTGAGCGAGGAATCTTTGAAGCTTTAACTTATGTGACTACCTTCAGCCAGCAAAATGTGGTTGCTAAGAAGGGACATCCAAAAGTGATGTGCAGAATAATAGTTTAAGAACAAGTACCTGGGGAACTCTTTCTGCATGGAGCATATGCCGTATTTACTCATAGTGGCCTAGACCCAGTAGTTCATTCTAATTAGAGTAGACCCATTGAATCAATGAGAACTTGGTAAATCAACACTGAAGTATGTTCCACTGATTCAGTGGATCTACAGCAGCTAGTATGTATACTTTAAAGTATTGGATTGGGTCCAGGTGTTGTCTAGGATTCTTCCCTCTTTTCGTTTCACCTGCCACCACAGCTATAACTGTCTGTGAAGTTTGTTTGTTTGTTTGTTTGTTTCATTTGTATGCTGCCTTTCTCCCCATAGGAACCCAAAGCAGTTCACACACACAAAAAAAACATTTAAAATCTCAGTAAAATTCAAAATAATTAAAAACTACACACAATATAAAGTCATATACAAATATTCCAAGGTTGGTGGTGGTGGTTGTTATTTTAGCATACAGTCTGGAACGGAAGGTTAACACTTCAAAAGATCATTGCATTTGATAGTTATTATGCCAAAACTAGACATTATATAATCCAGAAACAGTAGATCAATAAGGAAGCTCAATACTTTTAGAATCTCTCTAATGAAAGTGAAATAGCTCTGGTATGCTATGACATGGACAAGAGTAGAATTAGACTCTCAAGGGGCCTGGTGAAAGGTGAGGTTCAATTTACATTTAATGCTTGTGGTATTGCTGTTGCATGAAATGGGAGTAATCTTGCAGTAGCCATTACTGTAAGTGAAGCAAGCCTGCTTGTTCTAACTTGCTTCCTTTAGCAGCTATGTAGTGATTAGATTGTTTTCTAGCTAATGTTATCAAAATGCTTTCTGGTACCAAAACTGACAGTAAAACCCAACCTGTTTTCCTTTTCTAGGGAATACTGTGGAACCAGTTTTAGATCAAGACAATGAGCCATCTCTCTCTCAAACTGAAGATGGTGTTAAAGTCAATCAATTCATGAGACCTAATCGCCAAATAACCAAAGTTCAATTACGTTCTCAAAGGACAAAGCCAGTTGTTCGTCCTGTGAGTTTACCTCTAGGTCAGATGCTCCCTCCTTGTGTTTTGAATGAGAGAAACTCACGAAATGCAGGTCTAAATGCAGAAAAACTTGGGCGAAGTCCTGTTATTGAAGAAGTTTCTGAGGCACAATCCCTTCCAGCTGTTAATGTTGCCTCTAGGCTTTCTTGTTATGACACACAGACTCTGAAAAAATCGTGGGATAAGCAGTATAAACAGTATGATATGACTGCAAGGACAGCAATGATTGTAACTAATATACCCCAGGAAAACCGTGCACAGGAGTCTGTAAGCACATGCGCCTTACCTACCCCTAACAGTCTTGCTAACAATTCAGTAAATGCCATACTTCCCAATAAGCCATATACGGTACCTGTCAGGGCTGCAAGGACATCAACAGAAGGACATTCCCCAGATGGTAATCCCCTTGCTGCTTTCAGAACACCAAGAACTTTGCAACCACCACCAGGAACATTTTACAAACCACCCTCCAACAGTAAGGCCAAACCAAATGATGACAGTTCTTCACTCAAACCTTGTGCAGCAGATATCAAAGATGAGAGTCCAAAGCTAGTGGTGAACCCTGGGCTTGCCCAAGGCTCCCCAGGCTCCCCTAGCCAGCATATAAAGCAACTGAAAGCCAATTCTGAAACCATTTCCCCTACAGACTTGAAACCCACTTACCAGAGATTAAGGCCAAAGCGGATGCAAGAACTGGAACACAGGGAAGCTCACTTTGTATAGAGCAGCAAAAAATTTCGGGAACTGCTACAGAAATGTTCATGGAGGATTTTTTTAAATTATTTTTTTGGTAGAGGATTTCACTTTTGTGCCATATTGGAATTATTTTTATATGTATACCTGTACAGACTTTTTAAAATACGAGATGTAAAAAAAAAAAGCTGTGAAGAATAATGAAGTTAATTTTTTTTAATTCAATAGATTTTTTTCCCCTCAAGAGTATTTATGTATTCCAAATATAGAAGCAGCTAATGGCAGGTGCACTAAAAAATATTATAACCTAATTCCATGTGTGGAAATGAACCCTTGCTTGTGAAAGCCAACTTATCATGTTTGAGTAAAGCAATGAGAGGAGCCACTTTTTCAGAATAAATGATTTTTTTAAAGACTGCAGGGTATGAAATACAGCTACTTAATTTAAGAATAAACCAAAGCTTGAAGCATTGCTCTAAGTGTCTGTACTCAGTTTTTCCCTGTACTCTGTGCAATGAAATGCTTCGGAACTGATTTGCGTTCTGGTCAGCAAGGCCTTTGTATATTATTTTTGTGTGTCTCTGTGTCCATATGTGTTTACACAGTATGTTTTATATACTGGTCTGTTCATTTTTTGACAATTTATTTTGAAAGCTACTTGTACAGAAAAGATGTATTATTGGGCTTTACTATAAACAAATTTAAAAAGCGTTTCTTATTGATTTATCAAGTGGTTTAAATACACAAAAACTGGTTGATCCTGTTACCCACTAGTGAAAGTGATGCATTCATTCCTACTTATTAATGAGTTAGGGTTTTCTGTTTGCTGGAGATAATTCCTTTTATTCCTTGGTGTAGATGAAGAAAATAGATCTGAAGCATGGAGAATTAGGTTTTTTTAAAAAAATACCCGCAAAGCCTTCATTTAGTAAGTGCATCAAATGGTTTTTCACTTTGTATGAACTTGCTTTTATATGTATGCTGTTTGCTTTAAAAAATATATACAGTAACATTAACATTTCACTGACTTCATGTATTCTATAATGCCCTTCATCTTATTCAAAATAGAATGCTTATGTGTTAATATAGTATACCATGTATTAATACACATGTGTGCTTCCTGAAAATTATTTTGTACAGAAGCGTTTGTTTTTGTTGCACATTAAAATGATATTAACAATTGATGAAATGTTAAAGAACATGAGAAGATGGTGGAAAAATCTTTATTTTTTGAATGCATATCCTTTCAAATAATTATTTCAGAATTAAGACAGAGACTGTCAGTGTTATATAGTGTGGCTATAAAGTCTAGCTTATCCTGTAGGAATAGTGAAAATTCTCAAATTTTCTGTACTGTGCTGGTATTTGCAGATAATACAGTGGTACCCCGGGATACGAATTGACCGCGTTACGAAATTTCCGGGTTACGAAAAAATTAGATTGGAAAAAACTGTTCCGGGTTACGATGTTTTTTTCGGGTTACGAATTTTTTTTCGGCGCGAAATTCAAACGCGCGGCTTTCCAGCTCTAACGGAAAGCCCTTTTCGGGTTGCGAAATTACTCGGGTTACGAACGGAGCGGCGGAACGAATTAAATTCGTAACCCGAGGGAGCACTGTATGTGGATACGTTGACACAAATAGAAAGCCAGTTATCTTCTGACTGTGGCCCAGTGTGTTGCAGCAGCATCCCAATCCAACATTGGTCTTGCAATTGCTGGCACTATGCTTGAGGACATAGCTGCAGTTGTGGAGGGTAGCACCTTGTTTTGCAAATGTGTGACATTTTGTGTCAAGCACAAAAAGATACTAGAAGTTACTGAGAGGTTTTATTGGTTTTGTCAACTGTCAATTGAATTTACTTCAACTTTGTGGATTATTAATGTGTTGCCAATCCATTCAAGATAGATATGATTTTATTAGAAAATGTATATTGTCCTCTAATCTGCCCTTCATTAGTTCAGATTAGTTGCTTAGAAGGATCTTGCTACCAGGTACCATTTATATTTATTTCTTGTGGATGTTTTTATCCTTTCTTTGGGACATGAGCCCCAAGTCACTCACAATAAAAACATAAAAGTGCAAGATGCTCAACAGTTAATACAAAAAGTAGAAAGCAATAAAACAGTTGACAAAGGCAATAAAACTAGCATTTAAACTTAAAGGAAAACAGCAGCAAAAAGGCAACAGTCTGAAACTTCCATATGACAACTTCACTTGATATCTGAAAGAAAATACAGTACTAGCAAATGAACATACTCAAGAAAGATGTTCCATCATTTGGATTTCACCATTGGATGATCTCTCCAGTTGCTGTCCGCTCACCCACTGTCCAAAGTTGGCAGAACCTAGAGAAGGACTTTTAAAGAAGATCTCAGCTGATGGGACAGTTCCATCGAAACTTTTAGACACTTTATAAAGGCATCTCAGTTTACAACTCAGGTTAAAATATAGTGTGGGTAATTGTAGCTACATAATTTTCTATCAAAAGTGGGTATATCCTGGTAAAATAATCCAAGCAGAGAAAAGGCACAGTGAATCACTGAAATTACTTGCACCTCTAGTAACTGATGAATATAAAAACACCTCCAAGCCATGCATTTGTCTTTTCAGATGGTTTCTGCCCACACTGCATTGAATGTTGTTTTCCTGGTTTGATAGATCATTAACTAACATTGCTGTCCTCTGTGAACTGAGCTTATTAGCTACCACTGTCCATCACTGATCCCAAGCAGTGGTTAAAAAAATCCATGGCTATTCTTGCAACTAATCAAAAGGAAAGAGAATTGATAACCTACTGAAATAACTTACAGGTGACACTCAGACAGCGTCATCAGTGTCTATTTCGTGTTGATAACATTGAAAATCATATGGAACTGAATTAAACCTTGTTGGGTTCCATAGGATGGGTGCCAGGTTATCAGACTATACAATAGCAGTTCCGCCTTTCAGAATCTGCTTGCCAGGGAGGAGCAGAAATGCCCCAAAATAGTGCTTTTGATGAATGTGTTCTAGAAAGGCAGCTTAGTTTTGACCTTGTATTGAAAGACACTTGGTATTTACAATCAGAGGCTTAAGAGAAAGTAGGGATGCACTCCCCACTCATTCTTCTGATATTAGCATCCACTCAAAAAATATTTTTGAATGTTAATCAAAGGTATAGTATTTTTGTCCTGGGCAAGATGAATCAGTCCAGAAAAAAAAAGTATCATCCAGTATTGGATGAGCACCCAAATGATTGCCCGTCCCCTGAGGAAAGAATAGCAGGAAGAGTGAGTAGGTGGCAGGTGAATAATGAAAGGTCTAATGGGATTCTCTTGAGAGTGTTCATCTCATACCAGAGGAGTGACTTGGGTATCTTCCATAATCATTGATAGTCTTCTCCACTTGCTGTCCACTTCCCCTATTCCAAGACAAGCCATCTTTCCCTGGAGAAAGGAAGAGTTAAGTGGAGAAAGACAGAGTGGACTCAGTCAGAATCAAGGTGGCTTACTTGTCTTAACTATTGTCACCATAATTCAAGCAAATTTACCTAGTCAAGCACCTAATATACAGTTCATCCCTAGTATTATCCAGGAAGTATCCTCTGCTTGAGCATCTTTCCAAATGTGCACACATTGATAAAGGTTTTGGTGAATTTGGTGTACTGTATTTTTCTGCGGTATAAGACTACAGTGGATCCTTGTTATACGCTGGGGTTTGGTTCCAAGATCCCCCGTGTATAACAAAATCCGTGTATGCTCAAGTCCCATTAAGTATAATGACATAGCAAAATGGTGTCTCTAATAAAAAATGGAACATCAAGGTAAATTTATACTTTTTTTGAGCATTTTCAAACCGTTTATGCTTGAATCCGTGTATAAAAAATCCGTGTACTGTATAAGAAGGGCCGACTGTACTTTTTAACCCAGGAAAATCTTCTCAAAAGTCAGGGGTCGTCTTATTCGCCGGGTGTCGTCTTACAGGGCAGGTGCTGAAACGTCCAAGCTGGACTGGAGAATCTGCAGTCCATATGGTGGGGGGAGTTCAAAAATTGCTGTGGCCATATGCCCGCCATATCTGGTGACCGTATGAAAGCAGCAAGGGCGGCGTTGTACAAGTACGGTAGAAGAAAATCCATTCATCAGGATTCATGGAAAGAAGTGACTTAACACGGTCCTGATGACCAGGTGAGGAGGCACCTCACTGGGGAGGTATAAGTGAAGGGTGGAGCAAGCTGCAGGCATCCAGGATGCCCGGGGTATGGGAAAAAAGCTGTGTTTGCAATATCACTCTGATAGTCTTGGAGACAGGGAGGGCTGGGCAGGCAAGGAGAGCTGACCAGTCCAAGCAGGCTTTGTATACAACAAGGTTTCCTGCTAAGTACCTGCATGTCATAAGCATCTGAATTAAAATTACCATATTGAAATCAAATCTGATGTTTTTTTATTTTTATTTGGTATGAGTTGGAAGAGGGGTAGTCTTATACGGTGAGTACATCCCAAACTCTATATTTTAACTGAAAAGTTGGGGGTCGTCTTATACGCCCAGTCGTCCTATACGCCGGAAAATGCGGTAATTTGTCAAAGGCTAGAATGTTAGTAGCTTTGCTATTTCACCACTCTGCCGTCACATCAACTTGTATGGCTGTAAGTAGCTTTTGACTTACAGTGACTCTAAGATGAACCTGTCACACAGGGTAAAAATAGAACACTCAGCCAATGATAATTACACATAAGGAATAACTGTTACGAAATTTTATTTTATAAATATTATTTCCCAACTAGGGATCAGTCGCAGTGTAAGACAATCCCACATTTTGCTGGGTAAAGAACTGCAATTAATTATGTTGTAAAAAATATTGCCACCCATTAACATTTAAATGTGCTATAAATAAAATCCAACAGGTATCCTGCATCTTAAAAATTAATCAAAGCTGCTGGACTGCCTGCTTTTCATTGAATGGCAAGAAGACAAAGAAGGCAAGGAAATAAATGTATCCTGTTTATTATTGTTGTTATTATTATTATTTGACTGCGATAAAATGAAAGAAGCATACATTGTAGGAAACACACAAGAAGCATGTTTTAGAGCTCTATTAATGCACAAAACTTATACAATCCTAAGATGGGAAAACAAATGCCTCTACCTTCTTTTTACCATGCCTGCTTGCCTCATCCTTCTCACACTCTCGCCCTCAACTATTCTTGCAGTCCTTAGTGCAAAAGATTGTGGGTAAGATGGCCCTGGGCACTGCCTGTATCATGATAGAGCTTTACAACAAGTCATCAGGTGGCCACTTTCTCCCTGGATGAGCATTTGAACAACACAATGGGTTCTTTGGAGCTCTTGTCCTGATAACTCATTTGAAGAAGTTCCCAGAGACAGGTTTCAGTAGACGGATGGCCCTAACAGCAATATAAGGGGGGTTGCAAAAGTAGTACCATACATTCGCCGTGTGTTTTTAAGGTGTGGAAATTACCCTACCCTTTAAGAGAGCCAGCTCTGATAGTCCAACCTGTGTTGGACTGTGTGTGGTAGCAAATTCTGATAACTGGAAAATTCATTGTGTCATTAGTACATGATGGTATGAGCCACCGACAGCAAATAATGCAAACGAATCAATAATAACCATTACTAAATATTTAGGGAATTGAGGCCAGATCAGAAGTTCATTGTTTTCACCTGTCTCATAGTCCAGACAATAAACTACAGTCTGCATTTGTAGATGAGAATAGTTTCCACAAATAAGATTAAAAGAACAGAACATTCTTCAATTCAATATATAGAGATCCTCTTTTTGCCTGCTTTTCAAGTCCTTTATATATCTTTTCCGCTCCCTCTACCAGCACTGGGTTTCAGGGTTGGCTTCATAACTTCATGGCCCCTATTGTAACAGGACTCCAGATTGTTTGAGCCACTTTGCTGAAGTCTAGACGGCACTCAACAAAGCTGAGATGTTTTCATAATTGACAAACCATTTGCATGTCGCCACAAGGCCACTAACAACACAGGAGTATGGGTTCCAGATTGTGTTCTTTTCCTGTGTGCACTACTGCTGGCACAATAAGCCATGTCTGTCAGATTTGCATGGTAATTACATTCTATGTACTTACAGTGAACTCTCCAAGAGCTTCTGTGGTTTTGGCAGAATACTGGCTTCCATAACTTCCTGACCTAATTAATTGTGACAACTGTTTGTTTGTGTTTTGCTGGGGTTTATAGAGCTCCGGAAGCCATAGCCCTGAATAATTTTTGTTTCCAGCACATTAGTTTAGGCCTGTGTCACAAAATGTGATGGGACAACTTTTTCCAAGGTACTATGTCATATTTGCTTTTAAAGCAGTGGTGCTTAAACCCTGGAAAACAGAGTTGTCCCACCTCAAGCTGGGGATTAAAGCAATCTCCTTACAACTGAGCTGCATTATTTTGTAACTGCTCACTGCTCCTGAGATGCATTTCTCTGCAGTCATGCTGGACTTTCTTTCAAAACTGCTTTCATTTCACACAGCCATGCTATCTCTTTGATGGAGATCTTATCACAAATGAGGTAAGCTAAAGTTGTTTCCAATCTTATTATTAACTGATGTGATCTTTGCTCTTTTAAAAAATTGTCCCATAGTCCAGGAATTTTGTAATTTCTGTAAATGCCACATTGGATATTCCTGGAAATTAAATTCTAAGGTGCTGCAAGCATTTCTGTAATCTGGTGGTGAAATAGAAGATACCTTTATGTTAGCAAGTAAACTCACATTATTTTAAGATATTAACACTCAACAAACGTTTAAGCATTGACTTTGGTGTGGTGGCCAGCAAAACTAGGTTTTTCTTCAAGCAGATGAAACATTGCATTGATAGTGATTATCTAAATTTATACAAGACATGTTTTATTATGACAGTCTATCACAGTCATAGCAGCTTTAGAATAGAACTGGCAAAAGTAGTTTCTCAGTCTAGGGAACATAATGTGTGGGTATAGGAAGAAAATGCCATGCCACTGAGCCTCATAAGGAATACATAGTTCCTCAAGGAATTCTGTGAATCCTGCAAAGATTTTGCCTCTCGTTCCCCCACCCCCTGCCTTTAAATTGTTGAAATAATAGGCCCACAAACTGGATACTGTTTGAAAAACAAATGTTGGCAGACTATCTGTCTCTATGGAATAAATTGCACAGTTTTCTAGACTGCATCTTCAAAATACGGTGGTGCCTTGGTTGGCTGGTTTGCTGTGAACTAAGCTCCCCATTGGAAAATACACAATCCTCTCTAAGCTGCTTTAGGGACAGCCCAGTAGAGTATAGAGAGACAGAAGGGGAAGGACTTAATTGATCTCCATGTATGAGACTCTTTTCTTAGTAGCATTTCCTTTAGTTTGTTTTATTTAATGTCATCCATTTAGTAACATTTTGCTACACAACTTGCTTAATATCCTAACAAGTGGAGAACTTAAGCAGTTTAGTGGTTTGTGAAAATCTACCAAGCACATCCAAGTTGGAATTAGAGTTTGTATTCAATATTTAGACCAACAATTGTCAACATTTCAACCTCTAATTCCTACACCCTTTCGAAAAGGAGATACTGATAACTGCAGGTTAAGATGTCACAACACTAGATTGGTCTGGAAACTCTTCTGCCAAAATTCCTTTAATTTTATCATTATGTACAGGACACAAGATGCAAGGTTGCATCCTATACCCCAGATATATGGAAGTTACGTATTAGAAAAATGTTAATGTAAGTGAGATCGTAACTCCCTAACAGTTAGCATATTACTAATGCTTTTCTACTGTCTTTCCCATCTCTAACTTTACCTGCCTTTGGTACTGGGAAAGCTCACCAAACAAATCAGTCCTGAAAGCATAGATGGCTGCCTAGAATCTGCCAATATTACTTTGTTGGACTACATATTTTAGGATTTCCACCCATCATGCACAGTGGAAGATGGGCTCAAAAAAATAACTTTTACAGGTTCTGGGTGTCCTAGATCAATGCCCTCTACACTCTTGAATTACTTTCAGCTAAACATGATTTTATGTGTAGATAATTAAATATATATGTGTGTGACAGTTTCCTTGTGTCAAAGTAGGATTCTAAACACATGTCCACAAGCAAGCTGGATTGGTTAGCTACAACTCTGTGATGATAACAACCTACTACGAAATTGTTCTCTAGATCATGAAAACAAGATTTCCTGAACTCCAGTTTGGTCCTGGTGTGACATTACACAAAATTTTCCTCATCAATAGCCAGTAAAATCAAGGCCTCAGGAATTACTACTCTGTTTCATGAGGGGCTTTTGCTGACTGGCAGCATAGTATTGATTTTCATTTGTCGTTATGATTAGGGAAACCAAACCAAATCCAGTGTGAATTACACAGCAACAGTCCTAATTAGATACTTCCATTTTATACATTGCCTACTAGGAAATACAAAATTTCTTTCCAGAAAGTGCCATTGATGTCTGTTACAAAATTACTTAATCTTTGTGCCTCGTGATCCACATTTTTGTAGCTGAGTGCTCTTCACCTATGATTCTGGTAGCATTCCTGGAAAACCTGTGAACACATGTGAAGTCGAAGGCTTTCACGGCTGGCATCCATAGTTTTTTGTGGGTTTTTCAGGTTATGAGACCATATTCTAGAAGAGTTTATTCCTGACATTTCACCAGCATCTGTGGCTGGTATCTTCAGAGAATCTTTTCTGACGATGCCAGCCCCAGCTGCTGGTGAAACGTCAGGAATAAACTCTTCTAGAACACGACCTCATAACCTGAAAAACACACAATAAACAATGGATGCCGTTACTAGATTTTGTATCTTTACCTCAAATGGTAGCCACTGTCATGCACATGAAGTAAATTGTACTATCCCATACTTTTTTTGTAATGTAAACCAAGCACAGGACCATGTACACAGCATAGCACTGTAGAATTAATGCAGTTTGATATTGCTTTGCCTGTCATGGCTCTATCCTATGGAATCCTGGGATTTGTAATTTGTTGTGCCACCAGAGCTCTCTGACTCACAAAACTACAAATCCCATAAATCCACATTGAGCCATGGCAGTTAATGTGTTGTCAAACTGCATTAATTCTGCAGTGTGGCAGCAGCCTTAACCTGGTTTATTTTCCTTTGGAAGCAGGTAATTGAAAGCCTATTGGTATGTAGGGATATATGAATGTCTGTTTAGAAACAAAGAGGCTGAGTAAAGGTGGAGGCCAGCATTGTACATACATCAATAGACAGCTAAAGCCCACATTATTCCCACTGAAGTTTTCCAGGTAGGTAGCTTGAAGACTAAAACACTCAAAGAGCCCAAATGCTGCTCTTCTGGTATTTCCCCTTCACTCAAACTGCAGTCCATCCTTTGTTTCCTTCACCTGAAACCTAAATGTCAACATCTTTAATTGTGGTTAAGGGGCGGGGTGAAGCATTCCTTTCAGCTGTTTCTATAATGGTAGTAGAGATGGTGTTGATGAAAATTACTGAAAATTACTTTCCATGGAAGCACCTCACTGGCTATTAACTCCAAGACTGTGACCAGGAACTGCTTCAGGGCAGCTGATCCTGAGTTTCCACAAGTGCAACTTGCATCATCTGACTGGAAATCCATTAGATTACTTTACAACAATTTGCCATTGTTTTAAGTGGAACATGAATTACTGCAGGAATTATATCAGATGCTAGCTGCAAGACTCTAGCTAGCATTATTCTGCCCCACAGAAATCAATAAGAAATAACAGAAGACAGACTAGGCCTGTTGTGGACCCAGTTTTTCAAAGCGACATCTTTTGATAATCCTGAGACATTTTGAAAATTTGAAGATATGAATAATATAAAACAGCTTATCAAAAATGGGATGCTTGAGGAACTTCCAAGTGTATTTTTAGCATCCATAAATCACCTACTGTTTTACATTACATTCTTGCCTACCACCAGGGTCTATGAGTTGAAGTACAGTATTTATATTGACCCATGGATAAGTCAACTCAGGTTTTTTGGGATAATTTTTTTGACTAAAATTTCTAGACTTATACATGAGTATATATAGTATTAACATTTGATAGTCTGGAGCAATAAAATACAACGTCTCACAAGCCTGAGGATGGGGGTGCTAGGTGGGAAAGGAGACTAGACTAGAAAATTCAATTTCTTAATTTTAAATTACAAGTCATGATACTACATACTGCTAAAATGACAAATTAAAAAATAATAAATTGCAGATAATAATAAAAATCTACAATAAAATGTAATGAAATGACTGAATACCTACAATGCTACCCATTACAACCTACATATTAACAAGCATAGTCATGATAACAGGCCCTTCCATAAATTATTATGCATTCAAGGAGGATTTTCCAGTTAGATCAGAAGTAAAAGATGAACTTGTGACATGTGTACTGTAGAAACAGAATTATCCAGGAACTTGACTTCAGCCAAGTTTGTTCTATCTGATTTTACTGTATTTTGTGTATTTAAAAAAACAAAAACAATATCCTACTAAAGTCTTTAAGCAGAGAAGAAGTAGGTCACAGACAGCGTAGGTGAGAACACAATAAGCTGGTCAACATTTTTCTAAATGAGATTTAAAATTTAATTAGGGAAGATTTTGTTCAGTCTAATCCATAAGTCAGATGTAGCTACGGCCTGTTGGCAATGAAGGCATGATTTCCAAGTTATCTTTACGTTTATGTTAACAACAACACAATTCTGTGCATGGCTACTTAGAAGTAAGTCACACAAAATACAATGTGATTTACTGCGAAGTTAGTGTATATGCTGTAGGCTATGTTTCAGAGAAAGGAACTGGCAAAACCACCTTAGAATATTTGCCTAAGAAGCCCCTATGAAATTCCTGGAGTTTCTGTAAATTGACAGATGACTTGAGGTGCATACAGGTGTATGCTGGATTTCAGCCTAAGATTGCCGTCTCTAAACCCAGTCCCTTGAGTAAACCTGAAGTGTGTTGTGTTATTAAAATGCATTGCAATTTGTTTAGTGTGGCATGCTTCAAACTCAAAAGCAGCTCTTTATTGGGACAATCCATCTCTTCCATAAAGGAGGTGGCAAGAGGAGACCATCACTTTCCATGCTACAG
>NC_056525.1:109664256-109713812 GCF_019175285.1 Sceloporus undulatus
TCTATTATTATTATTATTATTATTATTATTATTATTATTATTATTATTATTATTATGAAATAATAATACTGAAATACTGAACTGGTTATGACAACTATGCATGGAATAGTTGTATTCTACATGGGTGGAGGGGCTACCTGTATCTGTTAAATCACAGCTCTTCAAAGTATTCGAGATGTATAAATGGCAACAATCTGGGGTAACTAAATAGAGCCTTCTTGTAAAATGGTGTTATATCTCTAGACAGAGATAGGTCTTCATATGCTTGCTTGTGAGCTGGCAAACTTCACCTTCAGAAATGGGAACATAAACTTCAGACATGGAGAAAGAATTTGGAACTTTATCTGATTCAGTGAAGCAATTCTCTAAACCCGAAGTAGTGTGACATAGAACAATTTAGTGTTAATGCTGCTCCTGACACCAGACGCAAAGAACAAGCAATTCCAGGCCACAACATATTGGCATTCAACCAATGGCCGTGTTCATACTTTATAGTAAACCACGGTCGCTATTAGCCATGGTTTGTTTCTTTAGTCACAAATTATCCTGACCATAAATCATCATTTCTAATCGTGGTTTGCTGGTCACTAACAAGCCATGGATTATTTAGACAGAGTGGGTTTGGACACAAGAAGAAGCCAGAATTCAAGAAATCACAATCTAGACTATTGTGACACAAGAAGCCAGACAAGTGATAATCAATTTACAATGGTCTAGTTTGGCTGAAATTTTGTTCAGAGCTAAGTTCGTAACACACACATGCAAACACTGCGAATCTGTGCCAATAAAATAACATCTGCTTATAAGTTCATTTCTTTTCATGATTCAGCTGTGTATGATCAGATAACAACAAAGGATTGCTATTTTCCAAGTCTGGTATGCTGCCAATCCTGGACAAGAATGGGTTTCCTCAGACAGGTCAGACTTCTACTATGGAAAAACTGGACGCTTAGGAAACGGCAAAAGGTAAGCCATGTATGTGTACAGGTACTCGTAAATTTACACTAAAAAATAAAGTTCATTTTCTCAGGCAGCTGGTATATTTCACAAGATTCTAAATATATCCTGATATCTGCTGCACTGTTTATTTCATTCCCCCCCAAAAAGGTGATAATTATGTACATAATTTTAGAGTCAAGTTCAGAATTGTGCTCAGTATCTGGGGAGGAGGGCAAGAAGCCTCAACGTACTTGACTGTTTTATTATTAAAAGACTCCATGGAGAAGAAAAGTTTTAACACATGTTACGCAGCCCCACCAAAAGGGGAAATTGTGGAGAGGGTTCACTTCCTGCAGAGCTCCAGCTATACTCATATGTGAATGCCATCAAAGACGCTTCTATGGAGATAAAAATAAACAGTGGGCTTTTGCCACAGGAAACAACTATCCAAAATACTTGAAATCTTTTTATGTGATTCATTTCTTCAAAGGCCAGGAACTTGTGACAAAAGTGCCTCCAGTCCAAAACACACAAGATGTGTTTGGGAGAGTGTGGGTGAAGCTATATCATCATAAATGTAAATTCTCAATTGAATATGTAGAAATGTATATCCTGATCCAAAAAGGGAAGCAAGCTCACATTCCTTTGTGCACATGTATGCTTATCTCCTGGTTCCTTCACAATGCTCATCCGAGTACCACTGATCTCCTTGGATACATCATCATATATGAATCCAGATCACCAATAGCAGTTGCATGTGAATGCCAGGATAATCTTGAAGATTTAAAAACTTGGATTTATCCATTCCTTGGAAAACTACTTTTTTCTGACGCTATGTAAGAAGGTGTCTACTACCTCTTTCTTTTATGTTGTTGGGTGCCTTCAAGTTGTTTCTGATTTATGGTGACCCCAAGGCAACGCTAACATGGGATTTTCTTGGCAAGATTTGTTCGGAGGAGGTTTGCCATTGCTTTTGCCTAAGGCATGTGACTTGCTCAAGGTCACCCAGTGGGTTTCGTGCCAAGCTGGAAATCAAAACCCGATCTCCAGAGTCATAGTCCAACACTCAAACCATTACACTACGCTGGCTCACATTATTTTTAGATGCTACATTGTTTTGTATTTGCAAATCACTTTGAAAATTAGGTAGGAAAGCAAAATAGGAATAAAAAAATTGAATTAGCAAAATGAAGAAGAAAGAAGAGGTTTGACTGATCAGAATCTGTAATCTGCATCCAATTACAGATTCTGATCAGTCAAACCTCTTCCTTCTCCCTCATTTTGCAATACGGTGCTCATAGTACTATTTGGGAAGCAACAGCAAATGCTGAAGGAGGTCAGTTTTTTAAAAAATTGTGTAGCTGTTTGCTTGTTTTTGTTTTCAGCTTCTCAATTGGGGTAATTTAGGGTGAAATGGTCATGCTGGGCAAATTGTCAACCTCCCCTACCTGTGTGTGTGAGACCCAGTGTGGTAGAGTGGTGTGAGTGTTGAACTACAACTCTGGAGACCAGGATTCGATTCCCCACCTGGCCATGAAACCCACTGGATGACTTTGGGCAAATCACATGCTTTCATCCTCAAGAGAATCAAATCTTCTCTGAACACATCTTGCCAAGAAAACCCATGAGAGGTTTGCTTTAGGGTCACCATAAGTATGAAACTACTTGAAAGTACACAACAGCAACAACACCTATGTGTAGTGGACAAATTGAGACGGTTCCCATATTTAGGCTCAGATGGACCCTCCATCGGAGTCGCCAAAGTGCAGCCCTCCAGATGTAATTAGACTACAACTCTTGGCATTCCTCACCATTGGCTATGACAGCTAGACATAATGTGAGGTGCAGTCCAACAGAATCTGGAAAGTTGCACTTTGTCCACACCTCCTTTACACATTTAGCTTAGCATGTTGCTTTTCCTTGAAAAGCTTTAAGCTGCTAGTTGTTCTCCTGCTGTCTTCCAAAATAACATTTTGAATTCTTGGCTTTGACCCTATGTTTCATTTTTTTTAACTTGAAAGGTTTTAAGATTGGATCCTATCCAACCAAACACCAAATTCCCTGATTTTGCAGTTGCTAAACTGGGCGGGAATGGTCAGCAACCTTAAATAGCACTGAAACTCCACAGAGCTTGTAGGTCTACCTTAGGGCAAACAACAATTACTGTATCTGAGAAATGCTGTGAGGTAAAAGTTAAATGGGGCAATCTGAGAACATTCCCTGTGTTGTTTATCATCCTGGGGGATCTGGAGGAAGGAATTCAGTCTCCAGTTCAACATCTGGGTCCTTTCAATCAAAGTCAAAAAAGGGCTAAACAATATGTTGGGGCATTTCCAAAGGGTGAAGGTGGTTGTGGGAGAAGGAAGATTAAAAAGCCTAGGGCCAACATTGCTGTTCTTTTAAGGTTTAATTTATGTCAGACCTGGTGATTTGCCATCATACTTTGAAAGTCAAGTGCTAAACATATTGGTAGAATGGAATTTTTACATTTGTACACTGAGATACTGAGCATAGGAGCAGACACATCTTAGTTCTAAAAATGCAGCTAGGAGTGCAATGCTGGATCTTTGCTAAATACTTGAATCCCATTGTTTGCATCTTCACACTTATTGTTAACTACTGTTAAATCAGCAGTGACTGTAAGTGTGAAACCTCCAAGACAGCCTGTTATTAGCAGACTTGTTAAGATTGCAGACTCAGGGCTGTGGTTTCCTTGACTGGGTCTATCCACCTGTAATGTGGTTTTTGTATTCCCTTCTAATTTGCCGAGCATGATTCAATTTTCTAATGAGGCATGTCACTTCATGACATGCCCAAAGTGCAATAACCTCAGTTTTGTCATTCTGGATTCTAGGGAGATTTCAGGCTTTATTTTCTCTGGGACTCATTGATTTGTCTTTTTGACTGTCCGTGGTATCTGCAGGAATCTCTTCCAGCATATTCAGATAGGTTGATTTTTTTCCTGTAAGATGGAGAATAAATGTACTGTACTGCACTTTTGAACTAAGCATAAACAGGATTTTAGCCTTAACTAGACTGGCTAGTGAGTAAAAGAGCACATGATTAGACTCTATATTAAATGCAAAGGATGGTCAACACACCAGATGAAGCCCAAGCTTTATTGTATTATTTACTGCAGGCATACTGCTGCAGCCCAATAACCAAATTTTGTGTTTTTCCACCCTTCCTGCTAGTATCCTCCCAATGCCAATGCTGCTAAAAAAATCCAGCTAGACAGAGGACATGGAGGAAAAGAGGGATTGGCCAAGTGTAAAAAGATTTATAAAAAGAAGCTTCTATGTCAGAGGTTTTGTTAACTGAGATATGCCCATATCTTCATTTTCTGCAACTAGGGGCATATCTACATGGGCCAAATGAACCCTCATGGCATCCTGTTTTTACAACACAGGAGCAAAGCCCTGATTCAACCAACTGTGGCCTGCTTTCATGACATGAGACTACTTCTGCATGTAATCCAGCCCATCCCTCCCTTTCACTGGATTAAAAAGATCTATCTTTTGCTCTGGATTTTCCAGACCATCTGGAATGACGCCAAGTGGCTGCTTACACGTGTCCCACTGTGCCGCCTGCCATCGGTACTGGCACTAGTCATTCCCTTTGAGGTTAGAATGAGATGCCCAACCATGTGATTGACAATGGTGCCTTATTTTCAACCGCAGAAGAAGGAACTCGCATCAGCAGGGCAGTGCCAGGCAGCACAGTGGGACATGTGTTAAACAGCCACCCAGCATCACTTTGGAGTGCCTAGATAATGGGGGAATTCAGGGCAGCTCTAAGGCCAGGATACTCCAGCAGTAGCCCCAAGTATTCTGGTCAGTGTAGATCCATCCTAGGTTGTAATATTTGTGCCTTACTCTTAATATGTATACAGGGGGCCCTTGGTATCCACTAGGGTTTGGTTCCAGGATCCTCCGTGGATACTAAAATCCATGGATGCTCAAGTCCCATTGAATACAAGGGCACAGTAAAATTGTGTCCCTTTTATAAAATGGCAAAATCAAGGTTCACTTTTTTGAATTTATATATTTTTAAAATACTTGCAAGCTATGGATACTTGAATTGATGGATAAAAAAATCTGTGGTTATGAAGAGCAGACTGTACACTGAAGGTTGCTGAAGGATACACCAACAATGTAGTGTGTGAACAACTCAGTTGTCAGAAGGCTGTGTGTTTTTCCTCAGAATGGCTAAGTCTGTTTTGTGGCATTGACAGACTGAGCAACTATCTGGCCTTGTATCAGCTGTCTCACAGTTTACTGTAATTGTTTAATGGTTCTAAATCACAGAGTGCAGCCCTGAGGGTTGGTGTCCACTAAGGTCCTATACAGAAGTAAAAAAGAAAGAGAGTGAGAGACAGATGTAAAACCACACATATCTAAAAACTTACTAAAAGCTTAAGAGTAAAATAATATTGAACTGTCTATAGAATTAAAATTACACAAACATTAATTTAAAAGTGAGAGCCAGCATGGTGTGGTGGTTTGAGCATTGGACAATCACTCTGGAGACCAGGGTTCCAATCCCGGCTCAGCCATGTAAACCACTGGGTGTTCTTCAGCAAGTCACACTCTCTCAGCCTCAGAGGATGGCAATGGCAAACCCCCCTCTGAACAAATCCTACAAAGAACACCCCTTAGGTTTTCCAGAAGTTGGAAATGACTTAAAGGTACACAATAAAAACAATAGATTGAAAAACGAGATTAAAAAATCCCGAAGTTAAAAAGCGGTTTGATTTTGCTGTTTTTTGCACAGGTTAATGTTGGGCTAATGCCAAAGTGCTCTGACACGTCTGGAAACAATCCTGCTCTTGGGGATATTCATGGGATTTAACCCGTTTATCCACAGGATTTGGGCGTTGTGCCTCCCATGCGATAAACTCCTTAGAAAAGCACTTTTTAAAAAATTGTGTTTTTATAGGGCTGCCTTGTATGCCGGGTGCATTGTGCATTCAGATTGTGTGTGCACAGCTGACTCTTCTATTAAGCAGAATGCAACCACTGCTTCACAGGCATCTAATTTTAGGTGTCATGGACAACCAAATGGTTATTTATTATTATTGCATGTTTACTATGAAGGAAAAGAAGTGTTTGTGAGATTTTCTGCCTCGGGTGATAAAATTATGTAGCCAGCTTTAGACTCTATCCATCTTGGCTTGGCTTGGGGGCAGGGGGAATAGGTGTGTATCACTTGTTGTTGTGACGGAGGCAGCAAAAGATATCAGGCCAGCACTGTGTACATGAGAGATTAATGCATCCAATTTCTCTTTTCCCCTTCCAGCTTCGTCTTCTGGTCGAACTTCTATGGCCTTTGTCCTTATTTCTCGTCCTAGTCTGGTTGAGGAGTGTTAATCCAGTCTATCGCCAGCATGAATGTAAGAGCATCATTTGTTACAAACATTTTCTTTTCTTTTCTTTTCATTTCTTTTCTTTTCTTTCTTTCTTTCTTTCTTTTTTATTTTATTTATTTTATTTTATTTTATTTATTTTTTTTGGAACATAGGCCTTCTCGTTTAGGTTAAAAATCAGCTGATTTTCTGATTGGCTTTTTGGCAAAGCTTATCTGTTTTCCAGGGACAAACTACATGTTATCAGATGCATGATGTCACGAACTTGGTGTAAATGAGGTGTATCCCAGGGGTGGGTAACTGTGGAAATGTAGTGGGCTGTTTTGGTCTCTAGTTTAAGGAGACCTTGGAAGGATGCACAACCTGCCACTATTCCCCCCCCCCCCCCCACAATTCCACACACACACACAAATAAAACAGTGGATTTATATGCTCCAAAATGACCCCAAACACCTTCTAGGTTATTTTCACTGTGGTTTGGTGCCTTTTTGATGCCAATTTTTATCATTGGGGTGTGAGTAGAAATTACGTCTTGTTTAGTTCTGGTTGTAAAATATAGTCATCTCAGACTTAAACTGATCCAGGGTCCTGCAAAACATGGTGGAAAAGACCCCTAGAAGGAATTTGGAGGCCAAAAATTTCTGGAAATGTTTGCATTTTTCAACCCCTGTGGACCTAGGTGGGCTCCAAACATGGTAGAAATGCCATCCCTCTCCAGTGGGCTTTCTGGGGCATTCTTTAGCAAAATTATTTACCCCTTGTGGGTCCTCCTGGGGACTACAAAAGCAGCCCTAAGCCACATGTGGCCCATGGGCAACCCTTTGCCCACTCCTGTGTTTCTGAAGAAACCTGTGATGTGCCACTCTCTAAACAACATTTTGCTGCTCTGTCTCATTGGCTGCTGTTTGTGTGTTTGTGGAAATGTTGATGTGCTGATACGGCAGGACAGGATATGTGTCTGCATGTGTTTTTTCTCAGCTGTCTCTTTTTGGGATAACAGATTGGTGGAGCCCATGCATCTTTCCCCAATGTTTTCCCCAATCTTTTAACCCCAGGCATCCATTTTAAGTGTGTTCAGCTCTCCCTAGAGATTTAGCTTTGTAAAATACTTTTTAAAAATGCAAATCTCTAATCTTGCTCATTAATTTTAAGGCATTAATTTAAGATTCCTGACACTACACAGCACCATAACCAAGTTAAACCACAGTTATACCAAAGTGAACCTCTGAATATGACACTCAAATAGTTCCCTTGAAGTTACAAAATCCACCAGAAGTTCGAGTTTGTTGTGCTAAACTGAAAATATGCAAATTAAAAGAATATAAATTTTAACTTTAAGCAAATACAGCTTAGAAGAATTTTGGAATATTTGTCCTTTTTCTAAAATTCATTTAATATCCATATGAATGTTACTAAACTCTGAATAAGAATACTGTACATTGAAATATGTAGGGAAATGATATCATATAGTGTTGTCCTGATCTGTACTTTTTTGAAACTTAATTGAAATTTTAGGTTTCAATATTCACTCGTGTGCAAATATAAACCAAGCAACCTCCTGCTTGTAGAAAGATAGCAAGTCAGAGGGAAATCTATGCTAAAACCTTTTTCTCTGGCATGCTAATTTTTGTGAGCAAGAAGGACACCAAAGCTCAAACTGACAAACCTTAGGTTAGAAATGTCGCAAGGGAAAATGGTGGTATTTTTATAACACTAAGACTAAAAGTCTCTACCAAAATTCTTCCTATAAATAATGCATCTTAATTCTAACTTTAGTTACAGGTACTTCAGTTACAGATATTAAGCTTTTATTATCTTTAGTTACAGATATTTTTTTTTAATTGCTTCCTGTTTTCTCATATCAAGGTCACTTCCCAAACAAAGCAATGCCCTCTGCAGGAACTCTGCCATGGCTCCAAGGCATCTTCTGTAACATGAACAACCCTTGTTTCAGAAGTCCCACACGCGGAGAGTCCCCTGGTGTTGTATCTAACTACAATAATTCTATGTAAGTAAAGGGAGCCTCTTGTCTCATGGAGATAAGGAGAAAGACTTGTGCCTTCTAAGCAGCCATGTTGTATTTAGACAGCATACATGTATCAACGGCTGTGCCAGAGTGAGGTAGCTCCTTCAGCCAGCAGATATCAGTATCACAAAGAGGGAACAAAATACTATTTATTTGATTTGTTGTTAGTATTGCCACTGTCACAGAGGAGGGAAACGCTTGGGGTTGGTTGGTTGGTTAGTTGGTTTTTGCCTCAGATGCCAAAATAAATTGGCATCACTTGGGTATTATGCACCTCAATGTATGGGGAAGAACTAGCTGCAGAATATCTTAGGACATCCTAGTACTGTATATCTCTGATATCTGTTGGCATGAAAATTGTCTCAGGTGAGCCAGGCTGTGGACAATTTTATTTATATTTAAAAATGGGTAAATAGAAATGTGTTAGAGCTTGTGAGCTGCATGTGGAAAAATCTTGTCTATACCACACATTAAAGTTCTCCCACCAGAGAGCAGTTTTCTCGTGTATTGGCACAATTTCTTCATTTATGTGTTCCTGAGAACAGGGACGTAGCTAGGATTTTAGGAAAAGGGGGGGGGGGGGGCTCCCAAATAAGCCCCCCCTTTATAGGGGGGGGTGGGGGGGGGGGGGGCGGCGCCCCCCACATTTTTTTTTTTAAGTGGGGGGGGGGGGGTCCGGACCCCAAGAACCCCCCTTGGCTTCGTCCCTGCTGAGAATCTAGATAATATTTTCCCAGATGCTTACATTCCCATTTTCACACACACACATACAGTGTTGACCCAGAGTTTTAAAAATGACTATTGGGGGGTACAGACTGGCACTTTGTGGCATCCTGTACATGTGGTGAGGGCTGAGCGTTCGCATGCTCCAAGCCCTTACCGCACCATCCAGACACCATTACGGCGCACTCCCATCCACACACTGCATGCCATGATGACGCATGCCAGGCGCAGCATCCAAATGGCACTGGATGGAAGGGGCATCATGATGCCACACCATGGCGCTTATGATGCCCCTTCCAGGAAGCTACTTAGAGCAGCTTCTTTTTGTTCCCTACAGGGAGCAGACTGTGGCACCAATCTGGAGCTAAAAGGGACGGCTGCATGGTGCCCATCTGTATAGCCCCTATATAAGAATAAAAAGTATTAATTTGTTCTTTTCAAATTCTTCCCCCCCCCCCCACTTTTTAAAAAACATTTTACAATTAAACAATGTTGTGGAATACACTAAAAACTGAGGGGAAAACAGAAGGATAAGTCCCATGTTATAAAGGCAAAGCAAGACCATGGGTGGAAAATAAAATGAAAACTTTTTATTTCCCTGAACCCACTGAAGGCAGGGCTTGCCCAAGACAATTTGATGTCTGAGAAGGACAAGATGATGAGGCCCACTCTTAAGTCAACATCCAGAATGAGATGAGACTGGTAGCTGAATTTTGCTTCATTGTTGGAAGTGGGAAAGCATCCTCTACCACATTGGATTACCGTAGTTAAGGCTTCAGGACAGATTGCACAAGATGCACATTCTATCTACCAACAAAGAAGAGTCATGATAATAGGCCACTGCTGCAGGTGGCCACCTCACTCTTTTTAATGGCAGGATTGGCCCTGAGTAATATTCAGGATAGGCGGAGGAGGACATGTTTCCAGTCTTTTAATTATAACTAAGGGTAGGGTCAGTCCTAATGTAGACTGAGGTAGCCACCTCAAGTAATTGATGCTCGAGGTGATAGATGCTTGGGATGATGGCAGCTCCTCTGGTTGTTCTTCCTGAGAATCTCAGCCATCCCACCCTCCTGAGTCTGTGCCTTTGTGGAAATGATGTTTGGTTGCTGCTAGCCAAGGCCAGAACTTGGAGGAGTCACTGGCCACATGGGCTAGAGGGATCCCAATAGTCCAACAAAGCAACTTTTTCAAGCTCTAGCCTAGGAAGATTGCCTGTCTTTCCTGGTGTCCTTGTCTCACTACCTAATAGAGCAGCAAAGCCTATTTATAAAATATAAGATTAAACACCAAGTATCATTTCTGCCCCTATTTTACAGTTTAGCAAGAGCGTACCAAGATGCTCAAGAACTGTTGCTGGGATCCCGCGAAATAGAATTGGGCCGACTCTGGGAAGAGCTACGGACCCTAACCCAGTTCATGGAAACAATACGGACAAATCCTGAAAGGATTGCAGGTAACAGTAATCTGTCCTGTTCTCTTTCCTTTCTAAAAAGCTGTTAATTATTTCCCCGGTCAAAAGATAAGGAGTGACTAAACTGTTTCAACTTGATTAACCTGTGCCTGAAGCATTTTTGTGTGAAAGTCAAAATTTGACCTTCTTGTTGGAAGGAAAGAGGAAGGCGGTGTACTCCCTGCTTGTTTATTCTCATTATTCCTCTGTGTTAATCCCCCTCTTTCTGTCTGTCTCAGTCTCTCTCTAAAACACACACACACACACTTGAAAGCTTTGTTATCACCTCATTTGCTTACCAGAACAAGGAGGATTCTTCAGTTACTCTGGCACTCTTGCAAATGACATATGACTCCTGCTCTGAAAAACATTCAGGGACTTTACTTCCCCACTGCACTACTGCTTGTAGCTGAACATATCAACCATTTCTTTTGAAAAGTGACATGGGCACTCTGTCTATTTGAACCATGAAAGCTGTTTCAAGCAGGCAAGCCATCACTTGGTGTGGCGATTATCAAGGGATAAAAAAATGAATGAACAAACTGATTCTTGCCATTATTTTCATTCTAGAGGTTATGTCGACTTCTTTCTTGGCTTTTATAGAATGAGATGCAATGTTCTGATCTGTAGGATATTTGAAAGATTTTCATGGAGTAGACTTAGGAAAACTTAAAAATACTGTAATTAGGCCACACAGCAGGTGATCCAGTTTGATTGGGAAGATGTCTACTCTCTAGTTTACTTAGCATAATGATTAATCCTCTCCTGGTCATGAGAAACTAATTGGAAGAATTCAGGACTTCCTCCAAGGCACCATCTAAAGTACTGCAACTGTCTTTGGGAGGTGAACTGAAGAAAAAGATTCTAAAACCATTTCTTCTCGAGTAAGCATTTGAAAAGCATAAACGCACACACAGAGTACAACCACCCAACAACAAAGTACTCAAGAGCTTTCAAACTCACAGCTCCAGGGCCACACTCCAGGCTCACTGGAACTTTTCTTCATTCTTTGAAACCCCAGCGCTATGTTTTATGAGCATGCCAATCCCTTTCAGCATTCTGAAAAATAAACAAGCGTGGTCCAAATGCCAAGCCTTTTTGTGTAACGTGCAATGCAACTGTCATTCCACATTCAAGTGCTTTTTCCAAAAAGAAACCCTTAAATGCTGTTTGCTTCTTTAAATGAATGCACTTCTTTTAGAATAGTATTTCCCAAGCTGTTTCGGTCCTCCCAAGCAACTGCTTCTCAACACATCCTACCTTCAGCCTGCAATATGTTCCACATTGCATCATGCAAAAGTTCTTGCATTAACTGGTTTGCATTAATGCAGCTTGATACTACTCTATAAACTCTTGGAACTGAATAGGAGAGCACTGGCATTAAAACAGTTCATCTGAGCAAAACTTCTCTAATAGATGACTTCCCAAATCAGAAACCTCCAGATGTGTAGGACTACAGTTCCCTTATAATAATGTTGATTGGAATGATGAAAACTGTAGTCCAACATAAATGGGGAGTACAGTCAGACCTCCATATTAACTGGGGTTAGAGGTACAGCCTTCAAGGACCCCTGTGAAAGTGGAAAAACTGTGGCCTATGTCCAAAACACACTGCAGGAATAATCCAGTTTGAGACTGCTTTAACTGCCCTGGCTCAGTGCTAGGGAGTCCTGGGGATTGTAGTTTATTGTGGCACCAGAGCTCTCTGACAGAGAAGGCTAAATGTCTCACAAAACTACAGTTCCCAGCATTCCTTAGCATTGACCCAGGGCAGTTAAAACAGTCTCAAACTGGATTGTTTCTGCAGTGTGTTTTGGGCCCATCTCTAGCCTCCCTCAAACCATATTTAACGTACAAAAAAATACAACCTGCCAATTCAGCCCACCACAGATGCCTTCAAAGTGATGGGGTTCCTTTGCAAGGCAGAAGCGGGTGGCTAGTGGGGCTTACTGCCAGATCCACTGCTGCCCCATGCCATTTTAATAGGGTCTTATGAGCCTTATTCGCATTCTCTCAATCTCATGAGGTTTGCAGTGCCTATTAAAGATGGCATAGGGTAGCAGCAGAAGTGGCAGCAAATAATCTGTGAGTAATCAAATCTGCAAAAGTGAAACTAACAAATGTGGAGGGCCAACTACATCAGAGAAAACTACCCATCAGGAAATGCCAATTTTATTAAAGTATTGCAATTATATATGTATGGATATTGATTCTCAAAATTCTTCACCCTAATAATGGGTAGATAAGGTTGAGGAAATCTAGAAAAATTCTAGGAAATGATGTTTGGGGTTAGTTTGTGTTAATATAAGGACCTTTTTCACAAAATCATCTTCTAAGATATTTTGCTCAGTTTAGTTGTTATTCTTCCAAATATTAAACTGTAGTTTAATAGGGCTCAGGGCCCTTGGAGTACATTATTTCAGTCTCCTCTACAAATTTGATAAGGTTGGTGAGTATTATTGTCCCCGTCTTATATAATAGGCGAGCTGAGAGTCAAAACAATAGTGGTTTGTTTAAAGCCAACAACTGACAGTTCTTTCACAAGTATAATGGTTTGCCCAGAAGATGATAATGCATAACCAACTCTTAAACGCTTTCATGCCATTTCTGTCTTCACCCAGGAAAAGGAATACGAGTCCAAGATATCTTAAAAGATGGGGAGAACCTAACTAAATTTCTGCTTGAAGATGTAGGCCTTCCAGATCTGGTTGTTTACCACCTGCTGAATGCACAAGTGCGACCAGAACAGGTGGGTTAATGGCGTATCTCAGCAAACTGAATATTTACAATGGGTACATTTCTTATGCATTCACATACTTGAACAACATTTTCCCACTGACTATGCATAAATGTACTTATGCTCAAATACTAAAAATACTACTTCCAATACTGATAACTACTCATAAAACAAGCTATGATACAACAATATACACAACAACAGACAACCTTTGGTCAGTTCCCAGCTGGAATCATGTTGGTTTGTCCCAGCTAGAGTATACCCACTGAATCAATTATTGAACAGTGAGTCAACAAACAAGTAAATCTGATTAAGTGACTCTATCCTGGTTATGACTAATAATAGGAGTTAAAACTACTTTCTGAAATGAAGTCTCAAAGATGCTACAAGATCTCTTTGCATACAGATATTCCAGACTAACATGGCTATGTCCCTGAATTCTGAAATGAAAACATTTTAACCACCCTTACTCCACTCTGGAGATTGTCCAGTGAGGCAATCGTATGAATTCCACAATTGTTATAATGGAAATTACCACTCTCTTTGACCCCATTGGAAATTTATCTCTTCTACAAACATTAAGAACATGAAGGGGAAAGTGTAGGTTCTTCGGATGCTTTGGGTCAACTCCCAGGAGCCCCAACCAAACATAATGGAATGGTTGTGGATTGTGATAGTTGTAGTACAAAACATCTGGAGGCCCAAATATTTCCCCAGCCTTCATGAGTAGGGGTTAAGGCACCTAATTTCTTAACAGGTATGTAACAACCCAAGAAAATAATATGGTTAGTTTTAGCCATTGGAGTTTATCACACAGGGGAAATCTCATACAGAAATGGGGGTTTAAATCAGAAAAAACCCTGCAAAAGTGGGTTGATTTTCACATGACATCATTGTTAAAGTGGAATTAACCCGAACGGAAAGCAGACGGAAAATAGACAAAAGCCGCTCTTATTTACTTTAGGAAAATCCTGAAAATAAAAAGGAGTGGCTTTTGTCTACGGTACTTTCCATTCCGGTTAACACCAGTTTAATAGCGACACATGTGAAAATCAACCCACTTTTGCGGGGGGGTTTCCAGCTTTTAAATCCTGTTTTTTACATGGGATTTTCCACATGTGATACACTCCTACATTAAGTTTAAGTCTAGTTAAATCCTCATGTCTATTAACTATGGTTTCGTTAACTTTGCTAAGTCACTGCTTTGACTGTGCTAAATAAGAGATATGAATAAAACCTGCGTGTCACCTTGAAAGCACAGATGCTGGGGATTAACTGCTTTAGCCAGGCCTTCATGCTGAGTTGATCAGCACACAAGTAATACAACCTTCATGAATGTAAAACATATCTTACAATTTTTCTTCAAATAATGGCTTCATAACCTGGTTTGTGCCAAATCTTTAATTATGATTTTGTCATAGTTGGAACTTATTGCCCTCCAGATGTTTTTGGACTGAAGTTCCCATCTGTCCTGTCCAGCTTGATGACTAGTGAGGAATTATGGTTGTTGCAGTTCAGACTGTGTAATGACTGCTTAAAGCCCAAGTTTAGACATTGTCTTTATTGCTTTGGAAGTCTGTTGCTGAACCTAATTTTTGGCTATGAATATGCCTAGTAAGGACATTTTCATCCATGACGAGACCTGGCTCGGTTTCCCTTTGTAGCATGGCTATGCATCATGTTATTTCAGTAGATCAGTGAATGGGATCAAAATGCTGTGCAAGAGAAATGTTAAAATTCACCACTCTTGATGTCAGTGAGGGCAAAGGTGGAAAGGCATTGCCAGGGCATTGTCTCAGGTGAATAGAGGAGGCCATTGACAGGCAGATCCCCTATTTTGGAATTCTTATCAAATAATAGCTTTGGAGAGGAAAACATAACTGGGCAGTTGTGACCCCAGATTGTTCTCAAAGCACCTACCCTTCATAGATGGTCTGTGTGTGACTTATTGCCTGCTGTCCTTGTGGCTGGGGAGCCCAGAGAGGAATGTGGGTCTTATGAATCAGGCCTGATGAATCAGATCTGTAGAAGTAAGGCTTCTCAAACTGCTGGGAAAAGGAAAAGAGGGGGGGGGGACTGGCTGAATGGCAATTTTTTTGTTTCCCCTTCCTTTTTCTTTCTCTATCATGCCCAAATGTGGGGAATGTGTGTGGCTGTTTGTGGCCAGCAGGAGATGGAATTAATGAGCATGCTTTTCACTCCACTGGGCTTTTGGAAATTGTTGGTGGCTTGTGTGATGATTGCTGGATTGTTCCACTGATTGGATTCTGGCTAGAACTGTAGGAAGCTTTCTGGCAGCTTTTTGAAGAAACAGCACACAGGAGAGAGTTTTATCCTGCCTGATGGGGAAACCCTTCCTCCACAATATTCTGTACAAAGTGAAACCTAAAAACCCTTACCAGCATAAGTTGTGCTTTCTGCTGAAGAACAAATCCTGCATGGTTAAACATCCATACAAAAAACGTCTATGGCTGAGTGCCGGCAGTGGAATGGACAACTGGTTGCCCATCAGTGGGTGTCGAAAATCATTGAGGTGCCAACCTGAACAAGCCAAGACAGTTTCAACACACCACTGAAGAGATCATAGGGGAGACTTGCCAAGAACTTTGTATTAACTATAAAAACTAGCAAGATTGCTTGTCTAAATTTGTTGTTCTTATTTGGCTGAGAACCAGTTTGTTTTCAGCAGGGCTGGTGGGGAGGGGAGGAATTCTCAGTCATAATGTGTTGGGCAGGGTGGGAGGAAGCCCTTGCTCTTAATAGAGAGTATCAACATACCAAGTATAGATTGACCCATATCCCGCTCCCTTGTCAAAGCAGCCCTTTGGTTGCTGACGCAGGAATATAAATGTTGTCAGCCTTTCAGATGTGATTATCAGGGTTAAACTGATTAGTGTACTGATTAGTGTTTTCCTTTTCCTTTTATAGTGGGCCCTTGGTATCCGCTGGGGTTTGGTTACAGGACCCCCTGTGTATACCAAAATCTGTGGATGCTCAAGTTCCATTAAATATAATGGCATAGTAAAATGGTGTCCCTTATATAAAAGGGCAAAATCAAGGTTTACCTATGGGAATTTGTATATTTTTAAAATATTTTCAAGCCATGGATGCTTGAATCCATGGATAAAAAAAAAATCCTTGCATAAGGAATTGGGCCCACCACTTTTGAACCTCAGACCTTCCTCCCTAGATGATGCTTCCCATTTGCAATTCTCCCCCTGCCATAAACAGAGGGGAGCTTTGTAAAAAAAAACAACCAAGAACTTTCATTTGGTAGCAACTGAGTTCTCTCCTTCCTCCCCTTTCACCCTTCTCCTAAAAGTGTGAAGGGCAGAATTTTGGCCTGGAAACAAGTTGAAGGGAATGGGAGATGGAAAGGCATCTCTGTGCTGCGCATTTCACTTCATGTAGTGCCTAGTTCAACCCACAGAGCCCATGAATCTAGAGTTGGCCAGTCAGGCAATGTAACTATTCACAAATTGAACTTTAATCCAGTGATAGTGTGGTGTGGGGGTGATATGTCTGATGGACAATCTGTACACGTAGAAAATTAAGATTTTAAGGGCAATGGCTGGGCTACAGCATTTCTTCCTTTTGACCTTTAGACTTCTGACCTTCAGTTTTAGTTAAGCTGCAGTAACCAGGAGCATTCAGCCACATGCATTCTGACGTGGGGAATTTATTTGATCTCCTGTTTAATTTTGAGGCTGCCCAGGGATTTCATCTGGCAGTGGCAGTGCATATGGTTGTTCAGTCTTCTGTAGTCACAAAACAACATCCTGTTGGTAATTTACCAAAAACGTACAGCTATTGTATAGGAAGGGACATCAGTACCAATCACAGTTACTCATATATCTTGTCCCACCACATCAACACCTACACCAGTGTTATTCTGAAAAGAAAATGAAAAGAGGGTACTAGTTACAGGAATGCATTTGGATTTTTGGGGGAAAGCTGACCACTGTTGAAGCATTGACCTCATAAGCACCCTGGGAGTGCAGGAAATGACACATACACACACATAAAAGCTAAACCTAAGCTAGAAGTTAATTAACAGAGGAAATATTTTGTCCCTTCTCCTGAAAGTGGTTGTTGAACAATGGCGCACTGATAAAATTACTGGAATTTGTTTCTCAACGGCTGCTTTCAGGTTGGACAAAAGATAATGGACTGTTATTGACTCACAGAAAGGTGGGAGGGGGGACTCCAAAAAGCCTGGCTGCAACCAGGACTACATGAGAAACCAAAAGGGAAGTTTAATATTTTTCTAACCCTTTGCTCTTCAGGGACATTCTCTAAACTGAAGCTCTGTTTTAGGAAAGGTTTGCATATAAATGACATCTCTTACAGGGCAGAGATTAATTTCAGCAAGCCAATGCGTACATCCTGTTTTCATTGCTTTGTCTTAACACAAGGTTTTCTGATGTTCTTGGCTGGAGAATTTGAAGCTTCACGAAAAGCTCAGACTTTATTACTTTTATATATGTTTTCTGTCTGCACTCTTCTGCACCAAAGTATACTTGAGTAATATCACAACAACTACAAATCATTTACTATACATGATTTTAAAAGCTAACAGTGGTGTAGTCAGGGTATTGCTCAATAAGAACCGACCTAAATTAAATTTTCCTACAGTCCACAAATTTCTAGCATGGCAGAGAGTGAGATACTGAACAACATTGTGTACAATCAGAACTCTTCTATTAGCTGTGTTCACATTCTCTTGGTAACTTTGCTTGCTCCTTTTCTTTGAATATCTAAACTGTATCTCTAAGTGCCTGACCGAAGTTTTAAGTTATTGCAATGCTAGAAATGTGGGAGTTGAAGGGAAACTTTGTGGGGACAGAAACCCTATGATAGGCTCTCCTTGGGGTTGCCATAAATCAGAAACAGCTTGAAGGCACACAACAACAACAATCCATATTCTGATCCAAGGTATGGATGTTGGCAGTTTGGCCTTGAATAGGTAACAACCTTCAACTTTATTTAATTAATTAATTTATATCCTGCTTTTCTCCCTTATGAGACGCAAAGTGGCTTACACTATATGTTAAAATAATACCGCTACAGCAGTCTGACATAAAATATAAACATTAATCCACCTAAAAATTAAATTAAAAGCAAAATATAGTTGACCCATCATATCCATGGATTTTTTTTATCCATGGATTCAAGCATCCATGCCTTGAAAATATTCAAAAAATATATAAATTCTAAAAAGCAAACCTTGATTTTGTCATTTTATATAAGAAACACTATTTTACTATGTATTGTAATTTAATAGGATTTGAGCATCCACAGATTTTGGTATCTGAACATCCTGGAACCAAACCCCAGTGTAAAAAACCTACCCACTGCAGTTGCTTGGCCACACATCCCAAACGCTGAAGGCCTATTTAAATAATAAGGTCTTTGCCTAAAAATTAATCAAGGAGTGGTCAGCTGAGTTCCATAGCCTGGGAGCAGCCATGAGAAGGTTCTCTGCCAGGTCCTCACTAACAGTATCTGTAATGGTGGTAGGACCAAAAACAAGCCCACTCTGATCATCAAACTCAGGAAGCCTATAGGGAGATTTAGTCTTTAAGATAGCCTGGACCTAAGCTATGCACAGCTTTATAGATCATAAATAGCATTTTCAGTTTTGCCTGGAAATACAGCTGTAGCCAGTAAAGACTTGCTTCTGGTAGATGCAAACTACTATTTTTTAAATATATAAATAGCTGTTGTCATTCTGAGTGTCTCCTATACTTCAAAATTTACTATTTCACCACCAAAAGCCAACACTGATACAAGTCTATGTTTGAAGAACCCATAGCCTCTAACATTTCACAGATGAAAAGGAGCTGTGTGGCCAAGCATCATCAAAGTGTGGTCAAGATTGCACATGTTATTTATGAAAAAGAACATATAAGCTAGGAGAGGTTGCAGAAGTTTGCTTTTTCCAATGCTTAATGAGAAGTGCAAGACTCCACCCCTCCTGTCCTTCCCCACTGCTGAGGTTTTTGAGTGCATACAACTTTTGCACTCGGAACTCAGTTTGCAGCAGTTGAGGAAAGCTGAGAAAAAAGTGGGAGGAGGAGAGAGAAACTGGGACATTTCAAAAGCAGTTGGAAAACTGGGATGAGAGAGGATTAACTGTTTCTACCAAACTGGTATAGATGGTGAGTATGAAAGCCTTTTAAAAGGAGTGTTATAGACACCATAAAAACAACAGCAACAGAAGTCCATGTTTCCAACATTTGTGGGGAGCTTGCATTCAGTAGTCAATGTTTGATGGTAACACTATCAGGATTTAGCTTACTCAGCATCAAACAGAAGTTGCAGAATCTGCCCTACTTATGGGTTGGCCACCAATAGAAGCAGGATGCTGGATGAAAGAGGCCATGTTTGGTCCAATGGAGCAGTGTTCTCATGTTGCTTAAGGTGCCCATCGCCTTGAAAGAAGCTGTCTTATGTACATTAATGCCAGTTCTAATTGTTATTGATATGTCTTTCCAACTTATTTCTGAATGGACAGAAAGCAGTCTATGATGATTTTTTTTTTAAAAGTGTGATTTGTCTTTGCCTACAGTTTGCCTTTGGAGTCCCAGACTTGACTTTGAAAGATATTGCATGCAGCGAGACCCTGTTGAATCGCTTTATTATCTTCAAGAGTTCAAGTGGCTTTCAAGTTGTGCACAGCACAATGTGTGCCCTTTCCCAGGAGGCCTTGCAGAAGGTTGAGGACAGTCTGTATGCAAATGTTGACTTCTTTAAGCTTTTCCATTTGGTGAGTAGTACCAGCTAAAGACTTAACTTTCTGTTGATGTTGATGATGATGTATTTAAGAATCCTGTTGCTAGGTCAGCATTCCTCAGCCTGGTGGCTCCCAGGGATGTTGGTCTGCAACTCCCCTCATCCACCAACAGCTGGGAATGATGGGAATAAAAGTCAAACGTGTTTGCAGGGTTCCAGATCAGGCAAGGTTCTGCTAGGGTGGTGCTATAACAATATTTAGTCCCAGGTGAATCAATGAAATAAGTGGCTTTTGCAGTGGTAGCCAGAGAGAATTAGCAATATGGAATACTTGTCAGCCACAGTAGAACAGTGAGGATTCTGCAGAGTCCTGACCACCTGAGAGATACTTCCCTGAATAATTTTAAATCTGAAAAACAACAGCCTGTGTTTCCATATGGAGATGTGCTAATTCTCGTCAGTTGCTCATGTGTTTTAGTCAGTAGATGCAAAGACTCTGGGATGCTTGACTGGACAAGAGGAAGCAACAGCACCTTTTCATATATTCATATATATATTTGATTGTGTGTGTATATGACTAGACAGAGAAATAGAATAGAATGCAAACAGCAGATTAAATTAACAGAACGTGAATCTTCATGTAACCAGAAAGGCAATCTGAAAAAAGATTTGCAGAAGTTTAAAAAATATATAGAAAACTTGCATAGATTTCAGTTACATGTGTTTATGTCAGTCGTTTATGCTAGTTGTCATTTGCAGTACCCATTATTTCCTGTGGACATTCATTGGTTGTACAACATGCCATTGATGATGATTTGGAGGGTAAAATGGCTTAAAGAAAATATGTGGGTAAGGGATTCCCCCCCCAAAAAAAAAGGATGAGAAGAAAAAATTTAGTTTTTTTTTAAATTATGATGTTAAAAGAAGAAGAGGACAAGGCAAGAGCTGCAAGACTGAATTCAAGAAAATATTTCAGTTGGCATAACAGTTTTCTAATAGCAGGTTACTAATAGCCTGAGCTTTTGTGCAACATAACCTTTTTCATCAGTATGCCACAGCAGGACTTTGTTATCTCTGCGGCAATGAACTGTATGGGAAAGCCAGAATAGAGTTTAAATGTCCAGAAGGGGTGGGGAGTAGTTTAATGGAAATTCACACCAGATCTTTGCCTTAGAAAAGGCTTACAAGAATTCTTTGTCAGTGACACAAGTATAAATGGGAAAGCTTTGGGAGTGAGTCAAACAGCCCGGGTGTTAAACAACACACTCACAGAAAGAATAGTAGAGTTTTGTCTGGCAAGGAAAAGGAGTAGGAAAGAGTGCATTTTTAGTTGTCGGAGTCAGCACATTCTTTAGATTTCCTGTAGAAGTGTTCAGCATAGTAGTACCAGGGACGGAAAATGTGGGCCGTGAGAATCAGCCAAGGCTGGAAATGTGCAGGCACAGGCAGAAGGAGAGGAGAGCAGAGCAGAGCAAGTCCAAACCATCCAGAATAGATGTCTGATGTACTTTTATTAGTTTTTTCAAACACACACACACACTCTCTTTTGTTCCATGTTAAGATTTTTTTTTAGGTAGTCAATAAGCTTCTCTTTGGCATTCCAGTTTCACAATCCTTCCAATATTATATCTGCTAGAAAGTTCAGAGAAAACATCAACAACAACCTGGAGCTGCCTGTGTTGCTAGTGTTTCTGCTCACTGTACATGACAGGTTATAAATAAATGTCAGTGTATGCTTTCCATAAAACTGTCAGATTGTTAGGCTTCTGACAGCCTGTGAGTTATCTGTGTGGTAGAGGTTTTCTGTGCTTTCATGTCAGTCTCCTATCTGGAAAGAATGAAGCCTTTAGCAGGATAGTAAGTTCCAACAGACGCCTTTCATCCTATAATCTTAGTGCTGCTCCTCTTTGCAACTCTGCCCTAGGATGTGAAATCTTTAACTTTGTGACGCCTGCTTGTAAGGGAGGGGGAGAAAGGGGAAGAGAAAAATTTGGGAATGAGAGTTTACTCCAACCCAGCCCACAGTGATGAACTGAACAATTGTTATAGTCTGGCAGGAAATCCATTTTTAACACGCCTTTTATGCTTACACTAAAACAACTCTGGTTCTGATTTCCTGTGCTTACTGTTGACGTGGTAGAGGAAAGGATGTCCTCAGAGCTGCTATGAAAAAATTGTACACCGGAAAAGTTCTACATTTGTCCATCTCCTTTACCAGATTCACCACATGTCCCTCATTTAGTGCTCTTTAATACATTCAAAATGAATCCACAGAGAAGAGCCAGATTGGTTCAGTTGTTTGAGGGGGAAAAAAAGAAGGAGCTTGCCGCTTAGTGCAGATTTCTGCTTTTGTGATGTGACCCTTCACTTGTGATTGCCCTTTCTCAAAAAGAGGGGCAAATCACACAAATGAGTTCTTGAAGTGACTGGGGATTGATGTGGAGCTCAAACATGCTCACCACCACCACCACCATTTGGTACGAGAATTTTGTTTTGTCCCTCAAATGCTCTCTAGAGAATTGCCCAGGAGAGGTCTCTTTTAAAACAAGATTATAACACTGGTTATAATTTTGGCATTAAAGAGACTTTAAAGTGCATTTAAAGCATCCAGCAGGTAAAGCAAAAATGGCAAGTAATTGTGCAAATGATTATCACGCACAATTGCGCAAAGTGATCTCAGAAATGTATTGTCGCTGAAATCCGAAAAGTAAAAAAAGATGTGCCTATGTGCCTTAATGCTTCTTCATGACCAATTTAATGGCGGGTTTTGTGCAACGTCCTATGAAAGCATTTCGTGTAATTACGTGATTTTTCCAGGATATTCATGGGATAAACTCCCAATCTCCTTTGTGTGATAAACTCCATTAACATGAAGTGAATTTGAAGCAACAACTGTTCAACAGTAGGGCTGGCTGTGTTCTACATTTCATAACTTCTCTTGTCCAGACTCCTAGACAACTAAAGAGAACTGTTTTCACTTTCTGTCATATATTCCACCCATCCTCCAGTGACCTCGGGATGGAGTAGACAGATGAGGTTATCCTATTTTGTTGTTGTGTGCCTTCAAATCATTTTTTACTTATGGTGACCCTATCACAGGGGTATCCTATACTTACAACTATTTTGTGAGGTCAGTTAGGTGATTTGCCTAAGACCACCTAGTGAACTTCATTGCTGAATGGCGCTTTGTGTCCGAGTCTCCTTGAGTGGTCCAACATCTAGCATCTTATATTGCAGAATGGCTTTAGGATAGCACTTTTCCAGGAGCAGCAGATGGAAGAGGCCCTCTCTTTCCAGTGTTGCCCTAACCTGTGGTTTTATCACTCAGGAAGAGAAGAATGGGACAGTGAGGTGAAAAGAAGTTCAAGAAATAGGCAGAAGGGCCCAGTGAAAAGGGGCAAATGAGAGAAGTGCAGCTTGCCAGTATCTATATGTGATCAGCAAGAGATAAAATGGTTGAACAGAGTCTTCCAGAGGATGACCTCCCCTAAGCATCCAAGACAGAGATGAGTGGAAGAGTCATCATGTATACTGCTGAAGGGTTCAGCATACATATTCAACACAATCATCACTATATGCCTATAAGGATGCTACACATTACACACAAGACAGAAGTGCTACCCAGACGAAATCTCTTTGTATCAAGATCTTTCCTTTCCTCCTTCACCATTAGTTAGATGTTAATTAGCTATTTAACTCCCTCACCATTAAGAGCTAAATGATTGGTTTAGTTAACAGAAGCTACAAATAGGGGAAAGTAATAGAGGTGATAAAAGGCTCCAATTTTTTCTTGACTTGCCAGTTCTTCCCTCCCTCAATTGTATATGCAACACAACCTGTCCTGGGTCCCCTAAACTGTCTTGCTGCCTTCAGGTGTCATAGATGGCCTTACAGAGTTAAACTAAGATTCAGACGTCATCTTCACACATAGAACGTTGTGTACATGTGCACTCGTCATTTTATCCTTTGCCTCAAACAGCAAAGTGTCTCAAGTTAAGCCTGCTTCCTGGAACATTAAGGATCATTTTCTCCTAGCTGTAATAGCAACAGGAAGTGGTTTTACCTGCTCCCACCAGTGATATACAATGAGCATCATTCAGAAACCATATTAACCAAAGTAGTCATTACCGCGGATTCTGAATGACCCTCATTGTATATCACTGGTGGGAACAACTATGACTCTGGAGACCAGGGTTTGATTCCCAGCTTGGTCATGAAGCCATACTCTCTCAGCCACAGGGGAAGGCAATGGCAAACTTCCTCTGAAAAAAATCTTGCCAAGAAAACCCCATGATAAGTTTGCCTTAGGGTTGCCGTAGGTTGGAAATGACATGAAAGCATGCAACAACAACAAAAGTCATTACCATACTCTTTAGATGACTTCATATGGAGTGTGTCCAGACTCAACAGTTACAGCACTTTGACACCACTTTAACTAGCATGGCTCCATCCTTTGGAATACTGGAATTTGCAATTTTTGAGGTACTTACAGTTCTCTATCAGAGAGCTCTAGTTGGCATTTAGGAAAGGGTGTCTCGCCGTATGACAAATCTCAGCATTCCATAGGTTAGAGCCATGGTGTTAGTGGTATCAGACTGCTATAATTGCATAGTGTGGATACAACCCCCATGAGAACAACAGTGCCAGTCTCTGCATTAAGTCCTAAAGTAAACAGGGTTTAAGAAGCAGAGACCTCCCTTCAGTCCATCTGGCTTGGTCCAGGCCTCAGAGGGAGAGAAGAATGCTGGACCTGATCCCCTTCCCCACCACCATTCTCTTCTCCTTTTTTGTCGTGTCTTTTTAGATTGTAAGCCTGAGGGCAGAGACCCGTCTAATTAAAACTAATAATAATAATAATAATAATAATAATAATAATAATTGTAAGCTGCTCTGAGAGCCTTTAGGGCTGAAGGGTGCGGTGTAAATACTGTAAATAAAAATAAAATAAATAAATAATAAATAAATACTCCCAGGTAAGGAAGTACAGGATTACAGTCTGAATGCTACACAAGTTACATATAATATAATCAGATTTAATTATGTATTTAAGCATTTCCCTCCTTTTCTGCTTAATACGAACTATTGTTGTTGCTGCTGTAGTTGATGAAATTGTAAATAAATAAATAAATAAATAAATAAATAAAAGGCTGTTAAAAGATGAAATAGAAAGTCAGATTAAAAAATGAATTCTTCTGAGAGATGGTTGAATATTTTAAATAATCCAAGTCAATGGTGGGTGGATGGGTGGGAGTGTGTGGCAGAGCAAGGAGATGAACAGAGAGCAATATGGATTAGGTAGATTCTCAGAATTCTTCATTTACCCTGTAAAATCATTCATCTCACAGTTTCGTGGTTTGACTGGACTTTCTCATAAGGTGATAGACAGCATATGAACCAAGAGGCCTCACTTGTAATCTTTGGTATGTGTGATGCCCTGGAATGATGCATTCTGAAATAATTTCAACAAGCCAAAAGAATGATACCTAGAGGGTAAAGGGAGTGGGTAGATCATCTTCATGTTTGGATTAGATGATTCCCACAGTCTGTACACTGGAGAACAGGCACAGCACTCCCACATTCCAATTAATCTTGTACACATTGCTTCACTATCCAAGAAAGAAAAGCATTTTTTTCCAGATTCCACAAAATCTTGACCTGTGCTGCGGTGCTCCAGTCCATATTTGGCACACTGAGAAATGGTCACTGTGCCATTGTATCAAGTGTGGACAACCTGATGGCTTGTGGCCCTTGGTCTTACTGCAATAGACCTATGCAAGTGAGGCATTAGGCTTCCACAACAGCATTTTTTCCCTTTGCTAGTAGGGCAAGACAGAGAGAGAGAGAGAGAGAGAGAGAGAGGTACTCACTTACTTTTTGCTCTTATCTATAAGCCTGTCCTGCTGCCAATTATAACCTCTGGCAGTTTTCCCTGAGATGAAGTGCCCTTGCCAGGGAAAAAGAAAGGTTGCCCACTCCTGCGTTATATTAAAAAGGCAACTATGGGCCTTTCTGCAAGGGCCAAATAAAATGGCCTCCCTCTGTCCTCTTGGTGGGGAGACTGGATGATGCACAGCCTAAACCCCAGTTCTGGTATGAACAGAGTGGGTGACATCCAGCCTATTCAGCACTAGAACCGGGGTATACCCTTTTAAAAGATACTTTCTGTTCACACACCGGGTGGCTGTTTGAAACGTCTCATTGTGCAGCCCAGTGCATCTTCCACCAACATGGGTTGGTTGCTTGTTCTGAGGTTAGAATTAGGCCCCCAGCCATGTGAGCACTGCTGCGTACCTCATTCTGACTTCAGAGCAAAGCAACATGCAGCTTGATGCATGTACCATCTAGCACAGGAGGACATGCATGCTAACAACCACCCTTCATTAGAATGGAGGGCCAAAGTAATGGAGGGGGTTGGAGCAACTCTGGGGCCAGAATGCTCAGGTGAAAGACCATCCAGAGAGCACCTAAAAGAAACACCAACTTCCTCTATGCATTTTGCCACAGCATCACTTCTGACCTTTTTGAATGCCTGGGCCCGAAAATGGCGGCGATGGCAGCTCTTTATTTCCGCTCAAAGAAGCGCCAAGAGAATCAGGCTTTGAAAGACTTCAATAATATATTTGTGTATGTTTGTCAGCTTTTCTAGGCTAAAATCAGCAAAGTTGAAGGCTATAACGCTGCTAACGTAGAGTCTGTACAGACAGGCCAAAATAAAGCTGCTTCAGGTCATTTTGGAGGTATGCTGCATGCGTCCTAAGAGGCCGGAAGCCATGCCAAAGCCACGATCCAGTCCTAAGGACTAGAGCACAGTTTTGGCACAGCTTCTGGTCTCTTAAGATGTGTGTGTCATTTAAACAGCATACACCTCCAAAGTGACCTGAAGCAGCTTTATTTCGGTCTCTCTGTACGGGCCCGTAGCCACCATTTTCTTTGCTTCACATTTTCATCCTTTTTGACATATGTGCATTTTCTTAGCCCTGCTTGTGCTTGGTCACCTTCTTCACATATCGTACAACCACCGTTTACAGCATTTCCCTCCTCATCCATCCAGCTTTTAGAATGAGCACAAACAGTTATGCCTGCTGGAATTTTGTAAGTTCTTTGGTGTGGTTTTCCTTTGCTTCATCCTTGACATCCTTTGTTACATGCCCTTAAATTTTACCTTCAGCTTATCTACTTATCATATAAAAATCCTTAATTTTAGCCTAAAACCTGGCCTTGACTTATACATGAGATTGACTTATAGTTGAGTATATACAGTAATTTTTGGATCCTGAGATTCCCTGAGATTAAGCAGAATATAAATTAATATTATTATTATTATCATCATCATTATCCTGACTGCCTTAGATTCTAATCATGTCTCATGAACCTTCACCCTTTCTACTTTACAGCTTCCCACTGTTTTAGACAGTAATACACAAGGCGTGGATCTGCGATCTTCAGGGCGAATTCTTTCGGAGTTGTCCCAAGCAGTGCAAGAGGTAAGAATTTACTGCGAGGGAAGATAACATATGAATGATGTAAAAAGCAAGATTCAGATGGCATGCTCAGTGGGGCTTCATAATTTCCTCCCATTTTCTTTCTTTTTTAAAAAATCAGCAGCATAGAGTTCCTGCTTCAGCCTTTCATTTCCACAAACACAGCTGGATTTATTTTCTGTCTAAAGGGCAAAACTAAGTCAAAGGTTTTTTTCACTGGCAACTGTAATCAACTAGGATTGGCCTTAGATGGGCATTCTTAGGGAAAGAATTCAAACTGCAACTGTTTTGGCCATTTCATAATTTCATAGGCTGACCATATTTCCTTGAGATGCAAATGGGACATTGGGATGGCAAAAATGGGACAGGTTTATGTAATATTCCATATTTATGAAAAAGTAAGATGATAACAAAAGTTTTTATTATATGAACGTATTTGAGCTAACAATTATTCTTCATTAAACATAAACAATTTAGAAAGATGTAGGGGGGGGATGTATTTCACCAGGATCGTACCAGGAATATTTCTCTGATTCATTAACTACCACTCTAAAAAAGGGAAATCCAAAGAGGATGACTGTTGGTAAGGAGAGGGGAGAAAAGATAGAATGAGGGGAGAAAGGGCAAAAGAAAGGAAGAAAAGGCAAAATGAAAAGTGAACTGGGGGGCAGTAGGGTGTACTGGGCAAAATAAATATATAAATATACAAATATCAACAGCAACACTAATAATATCTTCAGGAGAGGTAAATTATAACAATGCTTGTAAGTCAGGTAACATAAGGAAATGTGAAGACAGTGGGGAATGCAAGGCAAAATAATAACAGTAATAGTAATAATAATAAGACTTGAAGATGAAGTAGAACAAAGTTATTAATAAAAATGCCTGCAAGTACAATAAAACAAAAGGAAAGGAGAGTAATATTATAATGCCCTCAGGTAATGTGTGCAGCAGCTGCTGCCGCTAACCCACACTGGGTTATATTGAGGGGGCAATGCCACTGCTGTCCCATTTAAAACTGTATGTATGATCAGCCTATCCAAGACCTATTCCTGTATTACATTATGGAAAGGCCAGTCCTGATTATGCCTCAGACAATACTGCCAAACAGTAAAACAATCAGATCAATACTGTCTGGTGCTTAGGAAGGGCACCACTAGTGCCCTGTATGCATTATGTTAGGGTGAAAAAGCAAAGGAGCAGAGTGTATTTCTTTCATCGCCAAAAGTCTGGAACAGAGGAAGTTCATTTAATAATGCTGCATTTGCTGCTAACTGAAGCAAAAGGCAAGAAGGCACTCAGGTTTCCATATCTCAGAGCCTAGTCCTGAGTCTCAGAACTTGGCCCTATTTCAACAGTCCTTAGGGCTAGAGGGAAGAATCTTAGGGCCAGCCTTCAAAAGTATATATCCCCCATTTGTTAATTTTTAAAATTTGAATGGCATATTTGTGGCTGTGATTAATGACATTATCAGGGCCTGCTTCCTGTGATGTCACAAGGGATTGTCCCTAAGTATCTAGTTTTGGCACTGAAATCTTAGGCCCTAGGATAGTAGTGATCTTGGCAGTCTTAGAAGTCGCTTTCTTCTTATTCCATGTGAAGAAACCAAAGGGAACAAGGGCTGAATCATACATCAGTAGCAGTAACAGGAAAAAGTTTTCTGCCACTCCTGAGACAACAGGCTAGTTTAGGAAGACCAGAAAAGGATATGTGGTATAGAGGGTTTGGTGTTACCAGAACGGAATGGATGGGAGCTCAAGAGGAAGATCCACCCAGAATCTGCTGCCTGAGGCATTTAGTCTTAAGACAGGTGCATCTCTGTGCACAATTGTCTTTGATCATTTTTGCTCTTACTAGAACAATTCATTTAGGTGCTTTGTTTCATTACAGCTAATACGCAGGCCAAGTGTTCAGGACCTCTTAACAACTCTGCAACCACTCCTACAAGATGGACAGCCAACATCCTTAAGACAGTTGATGAGTACATTATCTAACCTTCTCTGTGGTTACCCAGAGGGTGGTGGATCTAGAATACTTTCTCTCAACTGGTATGAAGATAACAATTACAAGGCCTTCCTCGGGGTTGATGGCACCAAGAAGGAATCAATTTATTATTATGACAATGCAACCAGTAAGTATTCCATTCACCTATGACTTCATGTTTAGACTTGTGGGCTCTGGAGAAGACTGATACTGCTACTATTTACACCAGCTGTCATTTCAGGTATTTGGCCTGAACAATTAGCATTTCATCTGTTCTAAAAAGCAGCTGAAATCATTAGGGAAAGGATCTGGCAGATGTATATGCTTGCTAGCAATGCATGGGTGCTATTGCTTGAAAATTGATCTGTAGGTTTATTTGGAATAGAGTCTACACTTCGACATTGACAATCACCAGATGCTTTAGAGAGCTACAAGAAAATTGAAAACTGGGTAATGCTGGATCCACCAGTTTTTAGAGGGAATAAGAAAATTATACATCAAGATTTTTAAAATGTTTTTAAGAAGCCCAGTTTTGCCATAATTGTTAGGAATATAATCCATCTTTTGAATGCTATTTATGGTTTGATAATGAGTATTTGATCATTTTTTGTTGAATTTGTTCTATTTCTTACATCCTTTGTCCTCAAGAACTTGAGTTTTCCACATAGATCCACATAGTTAAATCAGCTACATCAAAACTGGATGATCTTATGCATACTAAAAACTAAATTGTCCCTGTTTAATCTCATGGATATGATATGTTTCATTATTGTTTATTTTTCTGCCCAATTACTTTAGATTCTTCCACCGCATCCTCATCATTTTACAGCCTAAAGAATTAGAATTAGACAAAGTAGTTTCGGCTCTAGTACTGTTTTATGTGACACTGTTTATATAACTGAAGTATACCTCTCACTTTAGTATAAACAGTGTACATTACAGTACTTAGTGTAAGTCCTACAGAACAGTTATCAGGCCTACTGTCTTTTCCTTGCCTAACTCATACACATACTGTAAGTGATTCCTCCTCCTCCACCACTTTTCCTGATTCTTCCACAAACTCTACTGCCTGTTACTGCTGGTTTTACATCTGAGGCCTATACACTGTATATCAGTCACAACCATGAAACTGAGTCAGATGTTGTGTATGATCTGTTAATCAAGAGATTTTGGGTTGCAGACAGTACCGTTTAGCAAAAAAGCAATTGGTGCTAGAAATCAAAATGTCTTCAGTGTGTTTTAATATTCACACTGGAACTTTAGGGCACAAACAGAAAAAGACATCTTGAAGCATTTAAAAGGAATAATGAGGCTATGGTCTGTAAGAAAGCAATTTGTTTACATCGTAGCACATCAAAACAATAGTCAAACAACCATTTCTTTGCTACCATACTAACTTTAAAAATTGTTTTATTATGTACACTGTTTTAGGTTTGTTAGAGAATTTTTTAATTGGATGCCTCCTTGAGCTCTCTAGATAGATGCTACCTGCTATCTTAGGATCCTATAAAAACTGTTCACCTTGACAGCATATTTATGCCTTTGAAGATCTGGCTGCACTGTTCTGTTCCATTTGTAAAACATACCTTACCTTTCCCCCCCTCTGTATTTCAGTCATTCAAAGGCACTATGCATTGATCTTGTAACTGATAGAGAGTGCATCCCTGCAGTAGCTAGCTACTGTGATTAAAGAGCATTGACTCCAACGGCTATAGAAAATAAAATAAACTTTTATTACAGGGACTCCAGTAGAGATAGGAAAGCCAGGGTGCTGGGCTAAAGCTAAGCTAAGTAATTTATGTTTTTGTGCCTTGTCTGGGATTGTTATTTAAACCATGGACTCTAGAGCCCTGTTACAAGCCTTCTCCATGAGAGGAGTAAGCAAGCAGAATTAACTCTGGGCTCTGTCTTTTCTTATTGGTCGGTGTTGTTCTACTACTTGCATTATTTGTATATGTGAAGTATAATTTTCATGTTTGGCTATTCCTCTCCCCCCTCTTTTTATTTTGCATGTGCTTTCTTATTATTTAGATATTGTGTTACTTACATGTATTTTTGTTATTTATAATCAAGTTACTTGTGAAATAGCCTTGCTTGTGAGAATATTGCTCCTCTTAAAAGATTTAGGGAAGTTTACGTATTAGTCAGGTAAAGGTTTCCTCTCATGAACTGGTTACTACTGTATAAATATTCTTTCTATTTTGAAGAAGAAACCTTTGGTCAAAATGGATATTATCTGGAAGTCCGTTCTATTTCATATGCATTTTGCTGTTAAAGCTAAACTAGAAGAGGAAGAAGACACAGTTAGTTTTACATTTGGATCAATTAAAGAGCAAGAAGGAGGTGAAGAAAAGAGTGATCCTTAGGAATAAGGGATCTAAGAGAAGTTAGGTTAGGTGGATAAGATGATGAGATTTTAGGTCAATGAAGCATTAATTAACTTTATAACTGCTGCTTTCTCTAAGACATGTTTAACACTGAGTGTTATTGTATTTCCAGCAGTAATGATGGCTGCATAGATGCAGCAGAAACCCTTTTGTGTAGTTGGTTCAGATTCTAGAAACTGCATGCTACAATTTCTTATTAGAATTATAGAAACACTGTTCTTAGAGGATAATCTGTGGGATGTCATGAACAGAGAAAATGGGTCATTGTAGTATGGTGTATGACCTCCTTTCCTTCCTCCAATAGCACCCTTTTGTAACACACTGATCCAGACCATGGAATCGAACCCTTTAACCAAAATAGCCTGGAGAGCTGTGAAACCCCTGGTGATGGGGAAAATCCTCTTTGCTCCTGATTCACCTGCTGTGAGGAGGATTCTAAAGAATGTAAGAAGATCTCTTTCTCTCTGTCTTTCTGTTGTACCTGTAGGCAGTATTTTAAGCACTTTACAAAAGAAACCTCCTTCAACAAGTGAGAAACAAGTATTGCTAGGAAGCAGATCTGCTCTTAATATTAGCTAGACTATAGTAAGGCAGTTACACAAGACAGCAATATATTTGGTAACAAATTGTCAGTTATTCATTCATTAATGTTATTGTATTTTTCCTGCCAAGAGGGGTCTGTTTTAGATTTTCTGCTGCAGGTGTCAGAGTTTACTAGACTGGACTTGGTGTCTTTGCTTTTGGACTTGGTGAAATAGTGCCATTTGCTGCTCTGCCTCAGCCAGAAATATGTAATGGGTTGACCTGCTGGCTGCTACCAAGAGATAATATCTTTTTAAAATTCTTTGGCTTTGGTTGTTGTCATGAAAGGAGGAGGAGGAGACAATAGAGCACAATACAAAGCTTGGAAATTCAATTTTTAAAAAAGTAACTAGTTATAATAAAAAGCCCCCCACAAAGTGTTGGTTACTATTAGAATTATAATTTTAAAGTAAATTTTTGCTCTCAAGTTTCTCAAGGTTTCTACAAGATTCCTTCATGTCTCTTCATGCTGAAACAGACTAACAAGGCACATAGCTATGGCTGGCACTTGCAACTAAAACATGATTCCATTTGAGATGCATACACTGATATTGGTAGACTTTGTCCATCAGCAACAGGACTGGGCAAGTTATGGACCTCCAGATATTCTTGGATTCTGACTGTCTTTAAAGCACTCGCCTATAGAATTACATTGGTGCATCTTGTGGCCCCCCAGATATTGTTGGACCTCAACTCCTATGAAGACTATCCAGAATACCTCACAATGTGGGATGATGAGGGAGGCCTACAGTTTTGATGTTGTTTTATGCCTTGCTTTTTCCCCAACCTTGGGACTCAAGGTGCCTCACAAAAATTAAAACAATTAAAAGTTCACAATACTAAAAACACAGAAAAGCTAAAGAGAACTACTCTATAAGTTGCTCGGTGTCCTTTGTGCTTTTCATACTGAGGCAATGTTTGCTATCTACAGCATGGTAAAAGCTGTACAGCCATATTTTTTTCTCAGTCATGTACTGTATTTAGGAAATTTTAGATCCACTGTTGCTGTTGGGATAGGAAGGCTTCTCTCCTTAGCTGATAGTTGTTTTATTCTACACACCTGAGAATGTGGTACAATCAGATGCATATGGAGGCATCCTTCTGTTCAGTGTACCCTACTCAAAGAAACCCTCAACATTTTTATCCTTAAGGCCTGCCTTGATGGCACTATTTTTTGTCATTTGTTTTGAAACCATTTTAACAAGTAGTCTCAGGAAACTCTGCTTTTTAGCCTATGGTGCTGAATTTTTGTTAGAGAAACCCCTGGTAGCCTGGCAAATCTGTCTGCAAAATGATTCACGACCTCCTTAACCTAGGCGGGGTACAAACCCCGCGTGTTGCAGCCTCCCCCCCCCCCCCGCCGCCGCCATTTGCTCCGCGCGGGAGCCGCAGCAGCCAAACCGCCGACTCCCCCCGCGGCGGAGCAAAAAAGAAGCTCCATTTCGGAGCTTCGTCTTGCGGCGCCTCTATGACGTCGCGAGGCGCCTGGCGCGGACTCGCGACGTCATAGGCGCCGCGACACATCTGGACGCTGTGCGTCCAGTACGTAAAGATGGCGGCGCCCATGTAGAAGTTGCGCCGCCATCTTGTACGTAAGGATACGTACTAGGTTAGGGGGTGGCGGAAGCACCCCCCTTCCTAACCCGATACGTTCCTATACGTACTCTATGGCGGTGGTATCCCGCCAATGTGAGAAGTCATACAAACGCCATATTAAAAGGGATCTTGTAGCACCATGAGACTAACTGAAAAAAAGAAGCTGTTAGTATGAGCTTTCATATTGCCAATCTACTTTCTTAGGTGCATGGGTGGAATAAGTAGCTGAAGTCAACGAAAGCTTGTGCTGATGTCTCTTTCTTGTAGTCTCAAAGATATTACAAGATCCCTTTGCACACTGATTCCCCAGAACACTGCATGTCTTTGAATAGAGTGACAATGGCGGGGTACATACCCCACTTTGCGGCGCTCTGCCGCCGCCGCCGGTAGGATCCGCGGGGGAGCCGGAGCCCCACTCCACTCCCGCGGACCGAAAGAAGCTCAAAATGGCTTCTTTTTTCCGTCGCATTTGCGACGTAGCGAGGCGCCAGGGCGCACTCGCTACGTCAAGGAGCGACCTACGGACGCTCAGCATCCGATACGCAAAGATGGCGCCGGCCATGTAGAAGGGCGGTGCCATCTTGTAGGACAAGTCCGTACTAGGCCCGGGGCGTCTATAAGAGATGCCCCTTTTTTAAAATAGGACGTCCTCCACGAGGTCCCAAATGCCGGTGCAGAAATCAACAATATAATCTTTAAAGTCCAGATGATCTCCCATTGATTTTCTATAGTGTTCGTCAGCACTTAATGCACACATGTACTCACTTTTCTTCCTGCAACTTCTTAACACTTCAGGCCAATTCTACATTTGAGGAATTTGAGCGCTTCCATCTATTTGCTAGAGCCTGGAAAGAAGTGGGGCCTCAGGTGTGGTACTTCTTTCAAGACAGTGTGCAAATGAACATGATCCGGGTATGTATTTACCTATTATTATGATAAGAAAATTACAGGATGCTGATTTATTGTGGGAAGTTAAATAGTCTTGACTCTTGTTGAGTCATAAGACTAGAAAAAATGAGTTAGAGCCAGATTTAGTAAAACTTGGGAATTAAAGAATTAAAATAAATGGGTCTTGTTAATCTTGCCTAACTTCAGTCCTATTGGTTTCAGTGTGCCTGCTTAAACTGTGATTAAATCTGTATCCAATCCAATAAGCAGAAAGTGCAGGGAGACAGAATTCATCCCAACCATAGGAAGATTTTCCTAACCACAAGTGATGTAGAGCAGACTATCACCATTCCTTCACTGGACATATTTAATCTGAAACTGGATGGCAGTTTACCAGCGATGCTGAACTGAGCTAGTCTGCATGACTCCCAAGATCTCTTCTACCTATGATTATATGAACTACCTCTGACCACCCAAAATAATATATTTGTCCACAGTCTGACACACAGATAGATATTTAGCTAAGAACTTTTGAAAGATTTGTTGTCTATGGATAGGAATGCGACCTTCATGAGTAAGTTGAGCATCATTGATTTAAAAAGTTCTGATGAAGAAACATGTGACAACACAAGCTTAGCCTCTGAGTTGCTCTTTTTATAAATGTGAGGTAAACTAGGCAGGAACTACAGTTTATTTCCTCCTCGCTGGCATGGTAGTTTTCTGCCTTAATCAGAACAGACCATCACCACTGCCACCACTCCATTGCGAGACTGAGCTATTTATATAGCAGTGATGGGCAAAGTGCAGGTCTCCAAGGCAGGTCTCCTTGTCTGTTCAACATCAAAATCTATCTGTTTTTCAAAACCTCTGGCCATTTCTAGGTTTTTTAATGTGAAGTTGAAGGTTTTCACAGCTGGCATCCATAACTTTTTGTGGATTTTTCAGTCTATGTGGCCGTGTTGGTTGTTGGGTCAGCCAGAAAAATCAGCAGTAACAGAACACATTATAAACCATCCTGGGCATACAATGATATTTGAAAACACTGAAATTCTGGACCATGCCAATAACTATCAGGTCAGAATGCATAAAGAAGCCACTGAAATCCACAAACACCTAGACAATTTCAACAGGAAAGAAGAAACCCTTAAAATGAACAAAGTTTGGCTACCAATCCTGAAAAACACCAAAATTAAGACCCAGCAAAACGCAGATAAAAACCACCCAGGATTAGGGTTTTTTTTTCCCCCCAGCAGACAATGGATCACTAATTAGACACACTCCTCCTTGCCTATTCTCCTGCCCTGAAGCCTTGCCATTCAACAACAGAACAATACACTGGTACCCCGGGATACGAATGCGCCGCGTTACGAAATTTCCGGGTTACGAAAAAAACCCATTAAAAATAATTGTTCCGGGTTACGAAGGTTATTTCGGGTTACGAAATTTTTTTTGGTGCTTTTCGGCGCTTTTTCGCACCAAATCGCGGCTTTCGCTATTAGCGCCTATGGGGCTTCGGCTTGCGAATGCTTTTCGGGTTACGAATGGCGCCGCGGAACGAATTAAATTCGTAACCCGGGGGAGCCCTGTACACAGATTAACATGTAAACCACTTCTCCCAACCCAGGGTCACACACACACATATATATATACCCCACTCACTTCCATGCCAGCATTCTCTGAAGATGCTAGGCACAGATGCTGGTGAAACATCAGGAATAAACTCCTCTAGAATACAACCACCTAGCTTGAAACCCCCCAAAAAACTCAGGTTATGGTTTGTTTGTTGCAGGCTGTGTGACTCTCATAGGGTCTGTGGTAGAAAATTAGTCCCTAACTCAGTCAAATCTTTTGTATAGAGTCAGGAACTGCCATTCCAGCATTTGCTAATGTATAATCTCAGGGATTTTTCCTGGTATAATCCACTAAAACAAATCCCAGGTAGCAGGACACATTTACATTGTTATGAAATCCAGTGTCTGGGAGCCACGAATGAATGCATGGGACAATAAAATGAGACAACAAAATTGGAGTAAAGGCCTCTTATGTGAGAATGAAGGGAAGGATTCTGTCAAGAGGTAAAAGAAAGAACTGGTATTTGAGCAATTTATTTGTTGTTGTGTGCTTTCAGTTTATTACTGATTTATGACAACTCTAAGGTGAACCTATCTCAGGATTTTCTTGGCAAGATTTGTTCAGAGGAGTTTTGCCTTTGCCTCCTTCTGAGGCTGAAAGAGTGTGATTTGCTCAAGGTCACCAGTGGGTTTCCATGGCCCTGGTTTCTAGAGTCTAGTCCAAGGTTCAGGCCACTACACCATGCTGGCTCTTGAGCAGCTGATGCCAGTCAGGATTTGTGCACCAAGTCCCTAGAGAAGGAGCAGGAAGAAGGCAAATCAGTAATACCACCTGGAAGATCTCTGAGTGATTTGCTGTTTGTAGTACAGCAGGAGGTTCTGACTCCTGCTTCCTTTAACAATAGTAGCAATTAAAAAGCTCCCTCCCTCCTTGCTAAGTTAGGTTATTGAAAAAGAATTTTTAGTGGGGGGAGGATAGAAAGTAGCTTTTTTAGTGTGGTCACCATGAGTTGTGGTTCAACTCAAGGGCAGTTAACCGTGACAACAAAGTAGTTAATTGTTTGGAATTTCAGTATCAGTACAGTTGGCCCTTCTTATAAACGGATTCAAACATACATGGTTTGAAAATCTTTTTAAAAGTATAAATTTCAAATATCAAACCTTGATTTTCCATTTTATAATGGGCGCCATTTTGCTATGTCATTATATTTAATGGGACTTGAGCATCCATGGATTTTGTTATCAAGGGTCCAACATACTTCTCTTTTTCCTGCATTATAGTAACCATGTTAACTAGATGCTATGATGAATGTGTGGAGGTGAAGTACTAACAGGGCAAAAACTAAGTGTGTGGAGATTGTGCTTAATGCATTGCCTAAACAGGTTACTTTTTGAGCTGCAACTTCCCAAACATTTCAGCCTGCACATGACCAGTGTCCAAACTGACCATGGCATTCTAGCAGCTATATGTGAAGTCTTTATCCTGCTACTGCCACCCAATATAAGCATCTCCACTTGTCCACACTGCTATGTGATCACATGTGGGGACCTCTAGATGTCCTCGTGAAACTTTTTTCTTATATTTTTATCCCACCACCACCCTTGAGCCACTGCTTCCACCACAGAACCGTGTGTCTAAAGTCAACCAGTACCACTATTGCAATGTTCCCATAGGCCCAGGTGTATAATATAAATATAAATGATTAAATCCTAATCAACCCTACTAACACTTTCCCTGAAAGCCAGTTTGGTATAGTGGCTGGAGTGTTGAATTAGGACTCTGGAAGTCAGGGCTGGATTCCCCCGCTCAGCCATAGAAACCTACTAGGTGATCTTGGACAAGTGACATACTCTCAGCCCTGGAAAACACAGTGATAGGTTTGCCTTAGGGTCACCATATGTCAGAAATGACTTGAAAGCACACAACCACTACAACAACTGTTTCCCTCTTTCTTCACAATCCTAACTGAACCTAACACTCCTGAGGCTAAGTAATCCCTATCCCTAAGTAACCCCTTTCCTAACTTTCATTTATGTGCGTGTATGTATTTGCTTTCAGATCACCTGTTGACTTGTGGTGATCCCATGTATTTCATAGCATTTTCATGGGCAAGGAATACTCAGAGGTGGTTTTGCCAGTTCCTTCTTCTGAAATATAGCCTAAAGCATCTGGTATTCATTGGCACTCTCCTACCCAAGTACTAGAGCTAACTCTGCTTAACTTCCAAGACAGGATCTGGTGCCTTAGGGTATTTAGGCCCCTTAGCTATCATATGCACCAGACTTTTTAACATCCTATTAAACATTCAGCCAATCACTCCCAACATTTACTTCCGTCCCCTCTCCATAAATCACGTCCCTTTTTTGATTTATGATACATCACACACATAACTATAATTTAACTTTATTTCTCTAATAAACGCAACAATATTTCCCCCCGAAAAATCCCTTACATCACACTGTAGTTTGAAAAGCAAATTTTCTAAGCCCTGGTTTAATGCTTCCCTTGTCAACTGATTTCTCTCAGCAAATGTGCCCCCTCACGATTTTAATAATTTCCTCCTAGTTTGGCTGTGAAATCTGAAATGTATGTGGTTATGGGCAAAATGGATTTGGGTAATGGCCTCTGAGAGGAACAGTCACCAGATGTGGGAGGGATCAAATAATTCCCTGGAAATCCTTGTGAATTCATTTTATTGTAGTAAAATGAAGATTTGGGAGGACATATCTAACATATAACCTTGAGTTTCTCTCAGAGAGTCATCAAGGTTGTGATTTCCCTGGAGGACTGTCTATGAAACTTGCTGTTTCCCCCATAGGACACTTTGCAAAACCCTACAGTGAAAGGTTTCTTAAATGAGCAGCTGAGTTCGGAAGGTTTTACAGTAGAAGATGTGATTGATTTTCTCTCCAATGCGCCACCAGAGGAAAGAAATGAAGGCACGGTGAACTTTAATTGGAGGAATATTTTCAATGTCACCAACCAGGTTCTGCATGTAGTTCACCAGTACCTGGAGGTAAGACTAATATCTTATGGTTCACTACAGAGAGGGATGTATTTCTCATTACTATTGGCCACATAATTATGATAGAGTTTGGTGGATCCAGCAGCAAGTGTGGGGCTTTCCTTTAGCAAGAATGAACACAGACCACATTTTGTTGGAATGGTAAAGGCCACTGCTGAATAGGCTTGTTCCACAACATGGGTCTGTATCCAAAAATCAGTTAACCTGATGGCAATTCATCTGCCCATCAACCTACTTGCTAACTGATGGAAGAAGCCCCATCATCCAGCTCACCTGCTGGGTTGTCCTGGAATGACATCTGTGAGAATCCACTTGGGTGAAAACCACTGTGTGGTTCTCAGCTACTTGGGAGTGAGGCAGAGCCATCTACCCACAATTGAGGCATAATCTGGTTGCCTGTTAGTGCAGTGGTTAAATGCCTGTACTGCAGCACTTCACTCACAAACCACAAGGTTTTGAGTTCAATACCAGCCAGGGGCTCAGGGCTGATTCAGCCTGGCATCCTTCCGAGGTCTCTAAAATGAGAACCCAGCTAGTTGGTGCCAATTGGCGTACATGGTGGAAACCACTTAGGTATTACTTAAGTGCACGGATAAGCAGTATAGAAATGTACTTGCTATTGCTATTGCCTGCACTCCTAGACTCCCTTAAGGTGGCACTTCACACTGAGTATAATTGACTCTATCTACTCCGAAACTGGATCTGCCCTCCCATTTTAAAATTGTCACAAAAGGATGATTGAAGCCAACTGACTATTGGCATGGTGATGAAAGTAACTTATATGGGTCAGGACTGAACCTGAGTGGAGCCTCCACTTGCTCCTGAGCTCCTCCCTCTATCAGCTAACCAGGCTGCCTGTGACTGGCTGGCCACCCCCATCTATATCAGATCTCACAAAAACTTTGTGGCCTTCTGGAAAAGAAAAACAGCCCTAGCACCTGGAACATGGCACCCATCCTCGCTTTGCCTGCATTTGCAACCCAAAGATTAGTGCTCCCAATGAGTTTGGAAATACATTTCTCAACAAGATACCCTTAAAGATGTGTTGCACTGCAACTCTCATTTGCCTTGCCAGTAAATATTTTCCTGGGAAAGGAGATTCCAAAGGTGTGCACCCACAGCATTTAAATTTTAGGGGGGGGGGACAAATTAAGATGAAAGGAATAAATAAAATTTTCCTACCATATCAATCTGGCTGCTTTGGAGGTTGGATCTGATTTCTTAAAACACTTGGGACCACCTATCTGCATATGTAGTTTGAGTCAGACGCACCCTGGAAAAAATTAGATGAAAGTTAATTCTAGGAATAATCGATGTTATGTGCCTTCAGGTCATTTCCAACTTATGGAGACCCTAAGACAACCCTATAATGGGGCTGTGACTCACCAAGCAGGGAACTGAACCCTGATCTCCAGAGTCATAGTCTAATGCTCAAAGCACTACACCATGCTGGCTCTCAATAATTAGCTAGCCTAAAAGGGTCCTCTTCCCCTGTAATTATGTAACTTTTCAACTCTTTAGTACTTTATGAAATGTAAAGGGTGGTTACAATAGTATTTTCAGTGGAACGTTTCTAATTGGGCATTGATCTTGTTTGAAATAGTGGGTGTGTCTCATTAATGGAGCAAAATGTAATGATACAAAGGTGGACTTTTGATTTGGGGCTGGAGGAGAGTTGAAAAGAACAATGGGTGGAGGAATTCCCTGGGGTCTTTAAAGAAAGGCCGTGGCAGAGATTGATAATGCCCCATACCTTCTGATTGATGGCACAGGTGGGGCAGACTCCACATGAATAATTTAAAAAGGGAATGCAATGCAGCTATTTGCAAGTCTCTTGCAAATAGACACACAAAAAAGATACAAACATGCACTAGCACCATATGTCGTAAACCTATGCACACCGATATGTGAATTGTTTTTTGTTATTGTGTTATTGAGGGAGAGTGGAACTTGAAATGTTTAACTAAACCTCAAAATTCAGGAAATTTGTGGAACACAGCCAGGGCATAATGGTGTGGTTAAAATAATGCTTTAGACTCTAGCTGCTGCAGCTTGGAGTGTCACTAATATTATGCATTAACCACTCTGTTATGATCAGGAAAGTAACTTTTCTCTATAGGATAAAAACAGAATGGTGGAAGAAATATTCAGCCAGATTGTTTTGTTCTTTAAAAAATACTGGCATAAATATTCATGTGACTAATTATTACATGTAGTTTGACTCTTAGATTCAATGATCAAATTGTACTTTCTGAGCATCTTCCTTATATGCATCATCATCATTGTCATCATCAACCCAGCAATAAGAGTAACAACAACAATCATCATTGTGTTCTTGCATCCATTTATATTTAATATTTTAAAGCACACGTAACGAATAGGTCATGTAGCCTTGATATTTTCTTCTAAGGTTAAGACATCTTTTGCAGTATTGTCAGTTTATTTTTGTGCAGAGGCACTTGTGTGTGTGTGTTTTCCCTTTGAGCAAAATGGCAAACATTTCTTAGTTTAGATGACAAAGCTAAACAAAGGAGACTTTACATTTCAGAGAAGACTGCCTGTTAAATAACACCTTGTCTGTGAGCACTTTGATGTACAGTAATTGTTGGTTGTTGGCTTGCAAGAGATCATCAAGGAGATAAGATCAAACAAGTTAACTCTGTGGCATTATATGAAGTGAGGTAATTAAATACATTTCTTCCCAGTCAGTTTAGAAACCAAATACCATCCACTCACCAAGATGAAAACCTGATAACAGCTCCCTAATTTGGAAGCAAGAAGCACCAGAAGGATACAAATACTGTATGTGATTATATGTTTCCATGATCCTGGCCATGTCATTAATGCAGTTCCCAACTGCTTTCTCTGCAGTCATACAATAAAGGGCTAGGTTAAATGTCATTATATCAGTAGCTATAGTTACAGCACAGTGTCTGTTGTAGAAAACTAATGTACTGTAGTTTAGTGGTTAAGACTGGATATAGTTAAATTTCCTTGTGTAGATCTCATCTCTTTTAGGAACTTGTAACATAGACCAGGATAAGTCATTCCACTTAAGTTTTAGACCTTGCTACACCTGTAATAATACTAGTCCAGAGCTACCTTGCACAGCTTGTCGGGGGCAATTAGCTTACACTTTGTAAACCGCTTAGTACATGGATAAGCGGTATAGAAATGTACTTGCTATTGCTCATTACTTTAGTTACTGTGTTTAGAAAATGTACTGGATTCCAAAACACACTGCAGAAATAATTCACTTTGAGACCGCTTTAACTGCCCTGACTCAGTGCTAAGGAATACTGGGAATTGTAGTTTATTTTGGCCCCAGAGTTCTCTGACACAGAAGGCTAAATGTCTCACAAAACTACAGGGCAGTTAAAGTGGTCTTAAACTGGATTATTTCTGCAGTGTGTTTTGGACCAGTGTAGAAGAACTTTGTCACTTGTTTGCTCATTGCAGTTCAGTTTTGATTCCGTGATATCTAATGCATTTCACATTCAGGAGACATCTCCCACTCCTAACCATATCTCAGTCACTTCTCATTTTGGAATATATATGGTGGGTACTACATTTCTCAAGGAAGAGGTTATTTATGTTGGAGCCAACTAGAATTGTATACTCATTTCCTGTAGACATGAAACATAGGTGTGTGTGCTATTGTGTGCCTGCTGTTTGTGTCACGACACACATTCCTTTCTAGTAATTGTGTTTGCTCTCCAAGTCTTAATTTGAAGACTCTGAATTCATATACATTTTAATCTTATTATTAGTTCCAACTAGAATAGACACAGTTAAACAAGATTTTACTTAAATGTTGTTCAGTATATAGTTGGGCTTAAATCCTATGAGTATGTGTGGGGGGGGGGGGGTAGCAAAAGCTAGCTGAAACTGAATCTAGCTGTCAGTTTTAGTAGTCCTTTGCTTTTGAGGATATTTTGGTGTAACCAACAAACACAGTCCCTTTATACCTTTCCCAGGAGTGCTACAGGGAAGGACAAAATGAGGATATTGCCTCAAAATAACTCTTCTGCCACCAATTTTCTTTCAGTCCCTAATTTCTAGCATTACAGTAACTAAAACGTTCAGTTGAAAATTTAGAAATACAAAGAAAGTTTAGGCATCCAGAAAAACCTGGCAAGCAAAGTTACCAAGGAAATGGAAGCACATACCAAGGTTCTGGGTGTAAACATTTTTCAGTGTCTCACTCTGCAGTGCAAGAAATTTGGGGGGTGAAGGAAAATGTAATTGGGGAGTGGAATTCTTATTTGATAGGGCAATGCTCTTACGTCCCACACCCAACCCAGCAAGAGGAAAGTATCTAGATCAATTATATTGTATTTGGGACTCTTTAGTCTGGGGGTTACTAAAAGAACATGTGATAAAAGTATTTTAAATGATTCATGGTATATAGAAAATAGATAGGGGGACATTTCTTCTTCCTCTCTTATAATACTAGTGTTTGTTCTATTTGTATGCCACCCTGAAATCCTATGATAAAGAGAAGGCTATATATATTTTAATAAATTAAAGAAATAATAAATGTGTAGAACCCATTATGAAGGGCCTAAATATCCTAAAGGCACCAGATCCTGTCTGATTTTGGAAGCTAAATAGGGTTAGCCCTGGTTAGTACTGTACTTGGATGTGAGAGTGCGGATGAATACCAGATGCTGTAGGCAATATTTCAGAAAAAGAAATTAGCAAAACCACCTCTGAGTATTCCTTGCCTTAGCAAATGCTATGAAATTCATGGGGTCGCCACAAGTCAACAGGTGACGTGAAGGCACTTAACACACACACACACACACACACACACAGAGAGAGAGAGAGAGAGAGAGAGAACTCAGTATATTCATTAAAGGTGATTCAGGAGAAATGAAAACCTACTTTTCATATGGCACAATTAAACTGTGAAACATGTTGCTACTAAGATGTAGTAATGGCACCAGCTTGAATGGCTTTGGAAGGAGACTAAACTAGAACAGTGGACAATGAGGCCATCAGTGGCTATTAGCCATAAATGCTAGAAGTCTGCAGCCTCTGTATAAAACTTTCTGGGTAACAGAAATGGAAGTGTCTTGTTGTTCATCTTCTTGGGCCCTCTGTAAACAGAATGCTGAACTAGAAGGCCTTTGGTCTAGTCTGGCAGAACTCTTCTTATATCCTTAAAACGTTTCCCAACCAAGAAACCCTAGGCACCTCTCTTATTACACTTGTGCCCATTCAATACTCCCTCACCATGAGCAAAAAGAACATCTACTGTACTATATTTCTTTCAAAACCAGTATCTCCTTTTGGTAATTCAAGACCCTCTTGCTCTTCCCAGTTATTTTCAAAGACAGGCCATAATTTGTGAATACATTCATGCAAAACACATTATTTGAACATGATTGTATGGTGTAAATGGTGGCAGTTAATTCAGTTTCCCATTAGTTTCAATGTATATTGGTGATGTAGCTTTAGAACAGGAATGAGAAAGACCCATGGAGACCATGGGCTGTAGCTGAAAGACCCATGGAGATTGTGAACTAGTTTTGCCCAAACCTTGGTTCACTTTGCAAATTCTGCTTAACATGGCTGTGTGTCTATACTCTCGTTTGCCTCTGACTATGCCCAGTGATGGATAACAGACCACCAAGAAGTTTTGTCAATACAGACCATGCTGGGAAAATCCCTCCCCCCAAAAAAAACTTTTCTTATGTTTCCTTTAGCATAAGCAATAACAAGGTAATGAAATGATTTTACTCATTTGTGCCTGAATCATACAAATGTGACTACCTGGGTAGATTGCCTTGCCATATTATTCTAATGTGTTTTACTCACAATTTACTACCTGCAGTGCTTAACGCTTGATAAATTTGAAGGCCAAGCTGATGAAACTGAGGTAGCTGATCGGGCCCTCTGTCTTCTGGAGGAAAACAAATTCTGGGCTGCTATAGTCTTTCCTGACCTGGACTCAACAGCCAGAGAACTGCCTCCTCATGTGAAATACAAGATTCGTATGGATATAGATGCAGTGGAAAAAACAAACAAAATCAAAGACAGGTGACTGTAGTCTTTCATCTCACGGGGTGTTCAAACATGATCCATGTTTTGACTGTGATCTGAAACTGGGCCCAGAGATTTGGATCCATCATATGAAATTGGTGTTTCGGTAACTATGGCAGAATACCCAAATGGTGCCCCAATTGTCAGAGGAATGTAGTGAGTTAAATAACTAGTGTTTTTTTTCGTGTGAAACAATTACAGGAATAACTGAGTTAACAAAGCCTCTGAGAAAGTTTTCAATTTACATAGTCTTTGCATGTTTCCTTAGTTCCTCCTCTGTCTTAGTTACAAGGGCCTTAATTTTATTTTTTTAGCAGTTTTGGAATTAGGATTATGGTGAAGGAGAGTTGAAGAAACACAAATGTTTGGCATTAGGTTGCAGGAGCATGTCTGTAGTAAACAAGCTTGATTCGGGAAAGGAGAGGATTCTACTATAGCTGATCCAGCTGTAGCCATGTGTGTCTCCTTGCAACAGGTACCTTTGGAAACCCTTACTGAGCATGTGTGAAGAACAAAACAGAGACAAAGACATAGTGGATAAGCCTCACTAGCTACCCCAACATGTTTTTGAAAAGCTTATAGCTATAAATTTGGCTACCAAAATGGAGATTATTAGAAAAATGGTGTCTGGTGAAAGGGGAAAAAAATCCCTGGATACAATTTTGGAAGAAGCCTTGAGGTACTCTCTACAAGATTCCAAAAGTTTTTGTTTACTCATGCAATGCTTACCTGACCTGCTTGTTTTATTTCACAAGTGCACATCTTTAGTTCTGAATAGAAAGTCTGTTGAAACACATTTGAGCTACTCTTGTTTTCTGTGCTGTAGGAAACTATCCCCATTTTTCCCATGTTATTTCTACCTCTAATATAAATAAATTTCTATTAAAGAAATAATGACCAGGAACAGATCTACTTTGTTAACTGAAGTACAGTATACTGTATAGTTCTGTGATTCCACTTTAACTGCCGTGACTCCATTCTGTGAAATCTTAGGATGCATCAATGGAGATATCAAAGTCTTATAGTTGTGTAGTGTGAAAGAGACTTAACACTTTGCTGCCCTTTTATGCAGAATATGAAAATAACAGTGATATCTGCATTATTTGGAAGTGTAATGAGAGTATTTCAATGGTCCTTTTAGTCATTACTTTTCTCAAATACTGAGTTAACATTTGTATTCAGTATCATTCTTGCTTTAGAGGGCTTTTCCCTCAAATATTAGGTTGTTTTTCTACATTTTAAGAAAGCGAAAGTAATAGCAATAGCATTTACATTTCTATATCACTTCATAGTAAACTCAGCCATCTCTAAACAGTCTACAGTCTGTAAGCAAATTGTCCCCGAAAAGCTGAATGCTCATTTTACCAACCTACGAAAGGATGGAAGGCTGAATCAACCTGGAGTCCTGGGATTTAATTTACAACGTTGTGGCTGCAGTACCTGTATTTAACCACTGTGCCACCAGGGCTTCTAGATAGTTTCCTCTCCAAAACAATGGCCCAGTATACATGGCGCTAAAGAGCTGTGCTGGCGGCATACAGTACTAGGATTAAGGGACCGTGCAGCAACCGCACGGTCCCTAACCCTAGTATGGCACGGGTTGCACTCGCCCGGCTTCTGCTGTGTGCGGTAACACCCAGTTTTCAATCCCGCGTCTTTCTCAGTGAGATTTGTAGGTGCAATAATCTCCAGAAACTGGCAACGAGACTGTGGCTGCATCTGCAAAGCAGAATTGATGCAGTTTGACACTGCTTTAACTGCCATGGCTCCATCCTGTGGAAATTCTGGGATTTGTAGTTTTGTGTGATATTTAGCTTTCAGAGCTAAATAGCCTATCGGAGAGCTCTGGTGCCATAACTACAAATCCAGACTCCATAGGATGGAGCCATGACAGTTAAAGCAGTGTCAAACAGCATTAATAGTGTAATTGTGTCTTACACTAACAACAGCAGATAAGTGAGGTAAGCAGGCCAGGCCATGGGACACACACAGAGCTCTGTCCTCTAGCAGAGCTGAATAGCTAGGGGAGTTAGGAGGAATGTTTCCCCTTCACTGCCCCTACTGCCTCCCAACCCCTTTGTATCTGATGCCTAGGGCAGTTGCCTCATTCTGCCTAATGATAGCGCTACCCCAGCTAGCTGCTTGTGAAAGAAAAATCTTGCATTTGGGGGAAATGGTGTAGTATACATGATGTTTACTGTGGCCCATGGTCTCTGGCAACTTTAATTTTATACATTAGTCTCTCTTGCTTATGCACATACATAGATACTCTTTAGCTTTCTGGGCTCAATATGTGCTTTGTCTTCACAGGTATTGGGATCCTGGTCCAAGAGCTGACCCAGTAGATGACTTGCGCTACATCTGGGGAGGATTTGCATATCTGCAAGACATGATTGAGCATGGGATTATCAAAACCCAGACAGGGACAGAAGTGCCTCCAGGGATCTACCTGCAGCAAATGCCCTATCCATGCTTTGTAGATGACGTGTGAGTAAGAAGAGCTCCAGGGATCTGTTCCAGATAACGATTGGGTGGCTAGCACTGGCAGAGTGGCACAGTGGGTTTTATGAGAGGCTTAGCTAATTTTGCCTTTGATCTTGCTGAATAGCCAGAGAAATCCTTAGATGAAGCTATTCTACTAACTCCCCCCCACCCTACCCCCAAGAGTCAAAGTTGTGCATCTTAGTTAAGCCAGAGATAAAAACAGAAAATAAAGCACCATAGTATTTGAGTACTTAAGAAAGAGAACAGCAAGGAGACTTTAGGTCTGATCTGACTTCCACTGCAAAACAGGGACCTATTGATTCATTCACAATACATGAAAGTGGAAGAAACTGCAGAATTTATAGTAAGGATTCCCCCATGAGGACAGAGTATTGCTTAAAATACAAGTGTATATATACACACATGCCTATATCGTCTGGTTGTTTGTGTTCTTATTGAAAAGATTAATGTTCTCTTCAGGAACAGTATTATGCTCTAAGATGGTAGTGCTTTTCCCTATGTCTGAGCAGCTTCACCAGATTTTTTTGCATCATACATGGTGGGGGAAACTGAACCCTAGGAAATCCTCCTATCAAGACATCAGAGACCATACTGCTAATTATGTTGTGCCATTTTTGGCCAACAGATTTTAAAGTCTGTGTGTATGTGTCATTAAGTAGCCTTTTCACTTATTATTCACAACTCACAATAGATGTGGTGTTAGTTGAATGTTCAAACTTCTGCTCAGCCCTGAAGCTCAGTTGAGTCTCAGCTTCCTAACAAGGTTGTTCTGAAGATATTGTGTGTGAGAGAGAGGGAAAACTGTGTCTTGCATGCTGAAGTTCTTAGATGAAAGATAAAGTAAATGTGTATTAAATAACAGTTCCATAAGCATAATAGGGGCCTGGAGAAGCTCACCTGTCTGTGGTACAAGATGTGTGTGTGAGGACAGAACCCTCCTAGCAAGCATGATTTTGGTGAATCACAAACCAACAATATCCTATCCTGAAGCCACTTATTTCAACTTTCTGTTAAGTACAGCTGTCTTGAAGTTATAAGCGGCGCAAATAGTTTCATGTTACAGAGGCAGGAGCCAGGGATCTAGCTCAATCCAGAGGTTTTGCATTCCATTGATTTGTCATCAATCATCACTAATCCTGAATAACTTCTTTACATACAGGGAAAGGATTTTAATACCTGTTTTAGCTGGTTTCACTCCATTTTGATAATGCCAACATTTTTCTGTAAAAAGAGAGCTAAATTAAGAGTATAAGGCTCAACATACAATGAGGAGAGATCCCATTTATATCATTATTCATATCTCCATTATCAGGGTTGTTTTAGAGCTGTTGCTCTCTTCTTAATTATGCTTTGGAAGTACAACCAAAGCAGCAACACTTCTGTGTTTGTCTTGATTTGAAAGATGGTACCTCTGAAGAGAAGGAGCCCTCTCGTGGCCATTCTCAGTAGGATGATTTTAAAACAACAACAACTCATTACATATTTATTATTTAGAAGTGTGCTGTTTTCAG
>NC_056525.1:109713822-109769172 GCF_019175285.1 Sceloporus undulatus
AACTTGAGATATTAAGAAAACTGTTAAGCAGTGACTTATTACTACTCCGAGGATAAAACCCACCATAAAATAAGGGCCATTTCATACATGACATATTTTATACATAGAGGGAATCTCCAGTTGGGAAAATACTTACTTTCCTTACAAATTAAATTTTGTGAAAACATTTTAAAATCAGGAGTAATTAGGCTATCAAGAGCCAATGCTGTGTAATTGCTTTAAGTGTTGAATTACAATTTTGGGAGACCTCCTCAGCCATGGAAAATCAAAGTCTCTCACCCTTAGAGGAAAGCAATGGGAAACTTCCTATAAACAGGGCAAGAAAATCCCTATGATAGATTTGATTTAGGGTTGACATAAGTGAGAAACAACAAAATTAAGCTTTCACTTGTGTTGCAAAATATGGAAAATAAAAATGTGGTGTGACTTAATGCCATGACAATGAGGTTTGACAGTGCCTTTACAGTGAAGCTGTGTGCAACATATAATCCTAGAGCAGATTCCACATGGACAGCACTTAGTGATATTTGTACTGTACCTGCTCTTGTCTCTATATATGTATCTCCATTTTTAAATGTCCTTGTTTTGGGGTGCAGCCTAACGCCTTGTTTCATGCCACGCTGAGACATTTGGCTTCCTTGAAAAAGTAGAAGATGGTGCCCTCATTCCACACATAGAAACCAGCTGGACTGGCAGTTAACTCTTATTTGAACATGGGTCCACTACAACTGAGGGCAGCAGGTGGGCTTAGGGAGCAGAAAGCAGGTCATGGGGCATACAGCTCTGTTTGTAACAACTGCCATGACTTTACCCCCAAAGTATCTTCTGCCTGAGGTCGACCCCTCACTCTGCCTGATAGTAGAGATGGACTTGAGAAGAGTGCCATTTTGACTTGCTAAATATATTCCACCTTTGACAGAATATATTCCATCTTCTTCCTCCCCTCCCCCAAAAAACTCATTTTACATATTTGATCTCATTTAGTATTTAAGGTGAGGAATCTTCCAGCTCTGGATTCCTTTTACCTGTTCCCTTTATCTCTGGCTAATGCTATCATTGCTATGTTCTATATTTGGATCCCAATGTGGTGCCTCCCCCCACCTTCACAACTCAACAGACAGCAATAATCCCATAAACACATGATGTGTCCGTGCGGGCTTATTTTTGTCCTTTAATTGCTACCTCTCCATGTGCTGACTTAATTATCTCAGCATGGAGGCATAATGAGGGAAAGAGAGCAGAATCAGCTTCAGGATTACATCTTTGGGAAAGGTGGGTAACTGATCACAGGACTCTAGTGATGAAAGCAACAGAGTGTTGGGCCGTTGGGCCTCAGAACAAGATTGCTACCTGCGAATTACAAGGAAAGATTATTCATTACTGTTTGTGAGTCTCTTTGAACAAGAACAAGACTTTTAGCTAAAATGGGGAAGGGAGGAATGCACCTGTGGAGGCATGCTCTCCTCCAATGCTTCCTTTTGCATTTTAAAAATTTTACATACTCTAAACCCTTAGTGTAAACCACTAAGGTCAAAACTTACATAAGTCAGGTGGTCACACTTAACTTCTCCACACCTTCTTCAGCTAAGCACTGCACATTCCAGCCTTGGGAGGAGAAGAGGAACAGAGAATAGGAAGAAGCCAGCAGCTCCCCTGAACAGCTCCTCTTTTTTGGCACAGCTCCCCAACACCATCCTCACCATCTGAACTGCAGCTGGCAATGCCAAAGAGACCCAGTTGCAGGTCCACTTCTGTATGTGACAAAGGGCAGGTACACGTGTGCGGGATAATCTTTTAAACACAAAGAGCCAAATACTTTTCCAATAAGGTTACATCTTTAAAAAAGAAAAAAAGAAGAAGAACCACATGACAAGCAAAATATATTAGTACTGTAAAGGTTATTCTATGTGTAGGAATAAAATAGCTGAGATTACTTAGAACGAAAGGAGAGAAAGCCTAAGACGTCTTGGGCTTGGGAAAATGTGATTTGGGTGGAGGGGGAAGAAGCAATAAATATAGTAACATGCTGTTTCTCATGCATTTGCACCAATTTGACACTTCCTACATCTATATCTAAATCTACATCTATAGCTAATCTGCTTTTGTGTTGCTTCTTGGAAATGATTTGTCACTCCCATTTTGTTTCTCGTCTGCGTAGCTTCATGGTTACTCTGAACCGTTCTTTCCCCATCTTCATGGTGCTGGCTTGGATCTACTCCATTTCCATGATAGTAAAGAGCATCGTGCTGGAAAAAGAAATGAGACTGAAGGAAGCCATGAAGAACAGGGGAGTCACTAATGGAGTGATCTGGTTCACATGGTTCCTAGACAGTTTTATCATGATGGCTGTGAGCACATTTCTCCTGACTGCACTCATTATGGTAAATATCACCTCAGGGTGGGAGTTGTTACATGTTTCCCCAGACGTGCCATTTTACACTTGCTCTGCAGATATAGCCAGGAAACAATGGGAGCTATACATAAGAAAAGGAGGAAGCATGCTGGAGGTCTGGCCTCTTCTGAGCACGTAGCAGCAGGCACATTCCTTTAAGGAGCCCCCAAAGGCAGCATCAGTGCTTGACAGAGACTGATAAATTCAATCCTGAGACTCACAAGATTGCCTTCCTGACAGTGCCTCAGGTTGGATTAGGCTTGACAGGTCACGTTCTAAACATTGCATTCACTCCAAGAATGCCTCTAAAACAGAGGCTCTACACACACACACACACACACACACACACACACACACACACACACACTTTGTAAACATGGTTTTGCAACCTCTTCTAAAGACACTGTGTATTTCCTTCCCTCATAGATTTTCGTGGTATTAAAATATTCTTTAGACTGACCCTTAGATTTTTGGTATTGTAGTTCCATTTCTTCATACTGAGTGTGGACCTCACTGTTTGTTATTGTTGTTGTTTTGTTTTTGCTGGTCCTAGACTTAAACATATTTTACAGCTTGATGTTATCTTAGATAAAATCAGATGCACTTTTCAGCTTGCTCTTCCCATTTGTTTAATATAAAGTGCTCTTTTGATTATATTGTTGTGAGCTACTGTGTTCTAAAGAGGAAAAATTACTGATAACAGTGAACCTGAAGATTGGAATCTTACTAAAGTATAAATACTTCTAAATTAGCAGAGCTGATTTTAATGGGGGGAAAGTATTCACTGTTCCAAAACACACTGCAGAAATAATCCAGTTCAAGACTGCTTTAATTGCCCTGGCTCAATGCTAGGGAATTCTGAGAAATGTAGTTTTGTGAGACATTGAACCTTGTCAGAGAGTTCTGATGCCACAATAAACTACAATTCCTAGAATTCCCTAGCACTGAGCCAGGGCAGTTAAAGTGGCCTCAAACTGGATCACTTATGCAGTGTGTTTTAGAACACTGTTTACTACCTTTTGTAAGCCTGTGTTAGTACCTGAACTGATAGGAGATATCAACTTTGCCATCCTGGGTTGGTCTGGCCAGGCATTTCTATAGTTATTGCTTCACATTTGGTACTACTGTGTAGTGATTACGTGTTAGTTTTGCTTGCATACAGCAACAGGGGTGGTGTTATTTCTCTCCCTTTCCTCTGGACTGAGTCAAACTTCCTGCTCAGAGTTCAGACTGCTGTATCCAGTATATTTTTCTTAGGCTGCATCTGCACTGCATAAATAATCTGGTTTGATGCCACTTTAATTGCCATGGCTCAATGCTACAGAATTCTGGGAACTGTAGTTTGTTGTGGCACCAGAGTTCTTTCTTGGCAAGATTTGTTCAGAGGAGGTTTGCCATTGCCTTCTCCTGAGGCTGAGAGTCTGTGACTTGCCCAAGGACTATTCTGAATATGCATTACTTCTTCTTCTTCTTCTTCTTCTTATTATTATTACTATTATTATTATTATTATTTGGCTAGATTTTTGTGCCCCACCAGTTTAAATAAGTCCCAGGCTAATTCCTTCAGATGTGTTGGACTACAATTCCTGTTGCAACTCTTGTGCTGGTTTGGAACACTGGAAGCAGCTATCTAACACATCAGCCTGATAGTAAACCTGATTTTTCCAACCCTCTTTTTCTGTGACTAGTTGTCTAGGTGAGAGAAAAGAGATGAATAGTCAGAGTTTGTTCTGATAATTCAGTCTTTGGGACTACAGTCGTCCCTAATAATTCATGAACTTGGAATTCACAAATTGGGTAATTTGCAAGGTCTCTCCTGATCCCTTTCATGCCTGGAACAGTTGATCCAGTCATCAGAGGGGTCAGGAGAGACCTCACGTGGCCCCTTCTACCTTCCCTACGATGCCCAGTTTGGGTGATCCAGGCATGGCAGAGGTGGAGAAAGACCCCTGTGGCACCCCTACCATGCTTGGATCGGTTGATCCAGGAATGACGGTTGGAGAAAGACCCTGTGGGTCCCCTCCGTCCCCTTGTCATGCCTGTATCACCCGATCAAGGCATGGCAGGGGTGTTGAAATACCCCGTAGGTCCCCTTGGGTCCCCTCCAGACCCCTGACATGCTTGGATTGGGTGATCCAAGCATGGCAGAGGTCTGGAGGGGACAGTAAGGGTCTTTCTATACCCCTGCCATGCCTGGATCACCCAATCCAGGCATGGCAGAGGTCGAGAGGGGACCTGTAAGGGCCCTCTCATGGGGGGATGGATTATTCACAATGTTTCCATATTTGTGGGGGCCTTCACTCCTAACCCCCGTGAACATGGAGGGATGACTGTATTTTAATGCATTCCCTTCCAGGGATAAAAGCATCAGTTGAATTTATGTATAGTGTGGGATAGTGATTTGAGTGTTGGACTATGACCCTGGAGACCAGGGTTCGATTCCCAGCTTGGCCATGAAATCCATTGGGTGACTTTGGGCAAGTCACATGCTCAGCCTCAGAGGATGGCAATGGCAAACCTCCTCTGAACAAATCTCGCCAAAACCCCCACAAAACCCAACCCTGTGATAGGTTCACCTTAGTGTTGCCGTAAGTTGGAAATACTTGAAGACACAACAACAACAAGGAAAATATCCAGAGCTCTAATCATAACTCTGTAAATGTTACAGCAGTCTCTTGCACTAGCAAATATTTCAGCACCTTCCATGAATATTGCAGCACCACATTGGCAACACACACAACGGACAGAGCAAAGCACTACATCTTCCATTCAGCCATGGACAACCATTGGGTGACCTTGGGCAAGTCATAGTCTCTTAGCTTTAGAAGGAGGCAGTGGCAAACCTCTTCTGGATAAACCTTGCCAAAAAAAAAATCCTGTAGTGGGGTCACCATAACTTGGAGTTGTCTTGAACACACATAACAATAACAACTCAAATGATTGTAGCATGAATGCTCAAACACTTTATGGGTAATTATGAACAAGAAAATACCATTGACAAAAGAATGACCTCTGGTGTACACTAAATGGAAATAAGTGATTAATTGGATATTTTATTTTTCTTTCCCTTCCCTTTTCCAATGCAGTATGGCAATGTGCTTCATTACAGCAACCCTCATCTCCTCTTTCTGTTCCTGTTGACCTTCACATCTGCCAGTATCATGGAGTGCTTCTTGCTGAGTACCTTTTTCTCCAAGGCTAATATGGCAGCCGCTTGTAGTGGAGTCATCTACTTCACTCTCTACTTGCCCCACATTGTCTGCTTTGCATGGCAGGATCGTCTGACTGCTAACATCAAGATTATGGCAGTAAGAAACCTTTCTCCACATCACTCTTTCTCTGCAGCCTACAGAATTTTTGTCACATATTCCTAACCCTTTCAAGCACTCTGTTTATTTTTTAAAAAATATGTAAGCAGCTGTTGAGGCTCAGTGCTTTCATTCCTGGTTGTCTTCATAAAATTGCAGGATTGGGAGTAACCCACAAGAACATCTAGTGACTAGCTCAGTCCCTTGTTGATACAGGAAATCTATTGCTAGTCTACAGCCTCCCTGATGGTGACCATCCTACATAATCCTACTTCATAGTAAAAGATGGCTCAAGTTAAGCATTAAACATCTGGCACATTTTGTGCCACAGAAAGCTAAATTATAGAACCTGGATAACTTGAGCAAATGTGTAGCATGTTTACATTTTTTTGCATCGCTTATTTTTTATTATTTTGACATCAAAATAACCTCAAAACATGGGAAAAGGATATACTGTGAGTACAAAGTGTATAATTATATAGTTATATGTAAGATCAAGTTATATGCAAGAGATCAATAAAAAAAGAAAAATAATTTCAATAGGTTTCTCAACTTTGATGTGAATTTTTGTTTATTTGTAAAGAGATGCATTCAAAGCCCTGCCAGGAGAGGCTGAATATCTGTTCTTTTACCTCTACACAAGGACTGCATTTCCCCTTTCACTAAAAGGAGTTAGATGCCCTCTGCTCATGGCTATGGCTGCATCTTCACTGCAGAAATAATACAGTTTGATACCATTTTAACTGCCATGGTTCAACACTATGGAATCTTGGGATTTCTAGTTTGTTGTGGCACTTCAGATCTTTGGCAGAGAAGGCTAAGTATCGCAGAAAACTACAAATTCCAGAATTCCATAGCATTGGGCCTTGGCAATGAAGTTAAAGCAGTGTCAAACTGCATTACATCTGCAGTGCAGATGCAGTCCATATCTTCAGAATCCTCTTTTGAAACAGAACTCTCTTCAGTATGGCCAGTGGCTATGCTAGTGAAAGAATTATGGAATGCATAGCCTCCTAAAAAAAAGTATTTTTCTCAGTTCTATTTGGGAGCTAGTCCCATAGATGTACATAAATTCCTTCCTTCCAACCCTCCATCAACACACTAATTTCTTCCCGCTCTGAAGTTGAAAGTGAACCTCTGCCTGACATTGGATGGAAGCCACCAGAGAAACCTCCAGGAGGTAAAACATCCGTTATCTGATATCAGATCACCTTATCTAAGGCTGAGGCATCATTTACAACCTTGGGTGGGATTCTGTGTGCTGGGAAATGTTCCCAAGAACCATAGGGTTGCAGTGTCCAATTGATATTTCTAAAGGGCTGAGTGCAAATGACTTCCCAAGATTTGGTAGTAAAATTAGGAGGAAAGGAGCTTTTTCTCCAATATTCCCAGTAGTGGGGATGGGAAGGCAGAATTCTCCAGTACTGCATTAGAAACACAAACAAGAAACTGCATAACATTAATAGAAAAGGTATTTTTTAAGTGGTTGACCTAGTTCTCGAAGAAGTAGAATAAGCTCCAGTTAAACAGAGTGCAGGTTTTGCAGGGACAGTATCAATTAATCCACTTTTCTAGTTGCTTTTAAAATGTCATACTTTCCCAGTTTTTCCTGAGCTTACTTCACTTAATGTAAAGAGTTCAATGTGCAAAAGTAGTTTGCACTGAATCAACACAGCAGGGGGAAGCGGAAAGGAGGGGGCAGAATCTTGCCCTTCCCAGTTGGCTCAGGCAAAAACAAACTTGTACAACAGCTCCTGCCTTGTGTGTTCTTCCTCAGTACAGTAGTACCTTTTGTCATCTTGATTGTGTTCTGATGTTGCTTGGCTACATACATCCTGCTTTTCATCTGTGAAATGTTGGAGGGTATGTATGCTTAGGATAGCAGCCTAATCTATCATAGTGACCAGATTGTGTTAGAACTAGAACAGAGTTTGAGTTGAGAGGAATAACAAAACGAAATGTAGATATTATTTTTCATTTGACTTTGTTTGTTTCCTTATGCAATTCAAACATAATACTTATAATCTGTGGGAAAAGATAGATACTCTTGAAATTGCAGTATTACCCTGAACCCAATATTAAACCCAATACATTTAAATATAATGGAGTCTTTTGACACAGTGTTATACAAAACTGGATTTTAAATAAATCTGATACATAAAGAAATATAAGTAAACAACTGGAGTTATTACCCAAAGCACACAAATTCCCCCCTTCCATGTTACCTATCAATGATCTCTCTTTCTCTATACATTTCTTAAAATAAGCAGTGTTTTAATGTAGAAACAATGTATATGGTTTAGCTAGAGGAAAGCAAAAATAAAGGCATACACAAAGAAGGTGCATACATGTAGAAATTCTGAAGTTAGTTGTAAGCATTCTCACCAAAAAAAAAAAAAAAAGGAAGATAAGTAGATTGGCCACCACTAAATTCTGAGAAACTAAATAAAGAAAAAGCAGTGTGGTGTAGAATTCAAAGATGTAGCCATGTTAATCTGTAGAATCAGTACATGGAGAGATCTTTTAGCACCTTTGAGACTATCTGAAAGAATGAAACTGGCAGTGTGAGCTTTTGTAGACATCACTCTACTTCCTGAGATGCATTCATTTATGCATCTGAGGAAGTAGATTGAAGTATACGAAAGCTCATGCTGCCAATTTCTTTCTTTCAGTTAATCTCAAAGGTGCTACAAGATCTCTCCACAGAATGGTGTAATGGTTTGAACACTGGACTATGACTCTGGAGACCAGGGTTTGAATCCCTGCTAAGCCATGAAAACCCACTGGGTGATCTTGGGCAAGTCACACATCCTCAGCCCCAGAAAACCCTGTGATAGGTTCACCTTCAGGTCACCATAAGTTGAAGGACTTGAAGGCATGCAATAGCAACTATTTTTAACAGGTGCTTCCCACTTTCATTCATTTGTATGACATATGTTAATTACTTAGTAAGAGTTATTTCCACTCTTTTGCCATTCCCCTAGCTGATCTCATGTCATTTGCCTTTCTTTTTCAGAGCTTGCTCTCACCAGTGGCTTTTGGATTTGGCACAGAATACTTGTCACGATATGAAGAGCAAGGACTTGGGCTACAGTGGGATAACATTGGAAACAGCCCTCTGGAAGGAGATCAATACAGTTTCTTGTTTTCTATGGAGATGATGCTCTTTGATGCTTTTATGTATGGATTGCTTGCTTGGTACTTGGACAATGTATTCCCAGGTATGGCTGTCACTTTGGTGCACCATTTAAATAAAAGTGGCCACACTGATATGTTCAAGGACAAAAGAAGTTAAAGATATAATTAATTTTATTTAGCATAGTAATAAATATAGTTATAGTTAGAGATTGACTAATCAAACATATTTAAAAACCCAGAATCATATATATACAGTCCCTAGGCACAATGAGAAGGAAAGCTGGGATTTGGAAGTCAAACTTTATCTAGGTTCTCAAGTGCTAGATCAGCGGTGCCAAAGAGGTAAAGCTTGGCTGGCTGAGATGGATGAGGTGACCTCTCCGCTAGTCCTACAAACACACCACCTGATTATAAGCACTTCATTCACTGCTCTGTAGATGATCCCAAAGACTAGCTATAAGGTTTATTTTATAACAGGGAAAGTGATTCCTTCAGGGAGAGAAACTAGGAATTCCCCACAGTTCAAGAAACTTGTCTAGCCACATATTATATGTCTTGGAAACCCAAAACAAAGCAGCACAAAAGATCTTATCTATAGAATGAAAGCTCACACCTCATCACTGCCTTTCAGCTAAGACAGTTTTCCAAAATCAATGTTGCTTAGTGCAAGGCTATTTCTGGGTCACGAACAAGAAAACTTTGTGTAGAAAGTACTACAATATGTTCCAGCTCAAGAAACTTTCATATCTATCCAAGGCAGAAATAGATACAGCCTTCTCCTTTGCTCAGTTCACCAATGAAAGGAATAAAAGAAAAACATCCTTAGTTGAGAAATATCTGGGCTCAGATCAGAATTTTGGGGGCTCAGAATGCAAGTCTGAAAGAAGAGGCAAGTTTTATAAAACTCTGAGTTAAAATCCAAGGTGAAAAATAACTTCTATCCTAATCTGCAAAGCACCCTCCCTTCCAGTATCCTGGTGTCAAAACACCCCCTTCTTTTCCTAGAGACCTACTGACTAGTGTTAAGAGCAATGCAAGCTGAAAAGGAAAGAAGAAGGTCTACTGTCCCCATTTTTACTTCCTTGGTGAACAGTAGTGTAGTGTGTCAGAGTGAAACTCCATGGAGGTTACAGTTTTCCCAAGGGCTACTAATCATGCAGAAAGGGAAAAAGGGGAACTTTATCTAGAAGAGCTTCTTCATATCTGGGATTTTGGAATAATATTTGAGATGAAGATTTGCATGCAAGAATCGAGAGTCTAAACAGTGCTGTAATGATGTGTAGTGATAAATTGGTTTAAAGACTGTATAGTTCAACTTTCCTCAACCTGATGTCCTCCACATATGTAAGACTACATCCTATCATTATACTGATATTATAGGAGCTGTAGTTTTAACCCATCAGGAGATGCTGTGTTGGGGGAAATTGATGCAGCTGTTACAAAATTAGCTGGGAAGTCCCCATTTCAGGGTTTGCTTCTTTTCCCATTTACAGTCTGTCTAATAAGTATTCAACTCTCCCCAGGCTGGGAATAATTTAATTCCTTAATTAAATTTAATTTTTAGTTTTGAAAACAAAGTCATCTGGAACCACATGGAATGTGTTTATTCTTTTCTCCCTCCTCTGACTGAAAAAAAGAAAAGAAACTGAAACATAATCTTGAGAGCTGAGACTGGTTTTTAAGCACTGTAGTGGGTGGCTGTGCTTTGTTCTAACTTCTAATGTTGCAGCGAAGTTTGTTGCTAATGAAATGCCGAGTAATTATTGCAGTGCAAGATTTGCATAGACGAGGTTCTTCCCCATGGCAAAATACAAAGAGCTTACGCACCGTACCAACTTGTTTTTATTTCAGGAGACTATGGGATACCATTGCCTTGGTATTTCCCTCTGCAGCAGTCTTACTGGCTTGGGTCAGGGCACTCAAAGGCTGAGAAAACAACAACTGTGGATGGTGAGTTATGTGAAAAAAATTGTGTTCAAAAATAACTTAAGAACCATTGATCCGTTCAGAGGCAAATGCACTCTTGCATTCATTATGGAAGCCATTGAAAAGATTAGACACAGACATACAGTGGGAATCTGAGCAGGTGGCTTTGAACTCTGAGTGGCCCACTGTTATTAAAGTGCTGTTGGAAAATGAGTCAGTGCTTGGTCTGAAACCTTTATAAAGCATGCTGGAATTAACGGGTGGCATGGGACTTGAGTGTCTCCTACTGGCATGCCTATGATTGCTGACAAGGACTTTTATGACATCAGGGCAGAATATACCTATGATTGAACAGAATGTGATTCTGATCTTAACTGGGCTGCCACTGGGGTAACTCTTTACTCTGATGTCACTGTTTGCACAACTCCTTTGTCATCCTTCCACAAGTGGGACCATACTATTCATGTATCACAAGAAGGTGCTACATTTGGCCCAGAACACAAAAAATACCAGCAAGTTTGCAAGAGGTATATTTGTACTATGCTTGGTACTGCAGTTCTCCTACCTGGATATGATTTTCTGGGTAGGACACTAAATTATAAGAAGCAGCTAGACTCTCTGTGGACTCTTGGCTAGAATTTTGGCCATATATTCAAAAGCAGCATGCCTAAGACAGGGGTGGGGGAATTCTGCCCCCCTGATGTTCTTGAATTCTAATGCTTAACATCCCCAACTATTGTCCTTGAAAGGAATCCATACCTTAGACCTAGTAGGTAAAGAAGCAATATACATTTGGAGAGCCACAGGTCCTCCAGCTATATAATATGCCATCTTTAGCCTCTGATATATCAAAGGATGCACACACTACATCTTAGATACAGAATTGGGTCTCACAAATTAACTGTGTAGGAGGTGCTCTAGACTGGTTTGGTACGAATGCATAAGAACAATGGTAAATCTAAAGACCAGGTTTCACTAAAAGAACTCTCTGGTCACCCAGCTCCATTTTTTTTGGACCAAAAGATCCAAAATCCCCAACGGAGCATGCTCACTCACTATGAGGTCAGAAGTGTTTCTGGAAATTGTAATATAAGCTATAGCATTACAAGCTCTGTCTTCATTGTTTTATCAAAGAATTAGACTACCTTGGTAATTCTGACGTTTGGAATAGATTCATAAATGTACTTTTTCTTTGGGGTTTGTTTATTCAGCATTCACAAGAACCATAGTAACACTTAGTGGCTATACCATAGAGAAGGGAAAAGAAAGGCTTCTCTTTGCATAGTCCTTCTGCTCCTCTCCCTTCTCACATAATAGTGCATCAGCCATGACAGGCCGTTCGCATCAAATTCTCAGCAGATGAAGGCACTTCTGGGCCAGCAGGGGACTAATCCTCTCTCTAAACACTCTGAAACCTCTCCCACCAGCATCATCCCAATCTCTACACATGTTAGGGTCACAGCAAAAGAGGCAGCAACATTGTTCCTTTGAAAAGGATTTTCATTTTGTTGCAGTCTCAGCTGAAAGTACAGCTTTCCCACTGGACATACTGTGAGAGGAATTCTGAAGGACAGAGGATAAGTCTGGTTATTCCTATTGACATCTCTTCTATTTTCTGGCTTCCAAAATAAACATATGTTGGAATGATACTGCAAAACTTCAAACAACTTTTGGAAAGTTTAGGAAAAGCTTATTGGAAGACATTATTGAGATAGAATAAGATGCCATTTTTAATTTATTTTGTTTTATTTTATTTTTGTGGATTAATTACTTTAAAAGAGGTTCTGTAGCCTTTGGTGTCTGAAAAGGTCTTTAGATTCAGAGAGAAAAAACAAGGACATTTGCTAGAAAGCATAATTTAAAATGTTACAACAAAGCATCTAATACAGTATATCATTCATCCATATCATGCCTGTGATCTGCATGGCCATCCCCACCCACCTTTTGTGTGTGTGTGCTTTTGATGCCCTACAGTGGCAGCTAAATTTCTGCAACTAAATTTTAGGATGCTAGAAGTGCTTATAGCTGGGCAACAAGGGATGCAGTGACAAGATGTGCACGTTGCTGTAAAGGCACACAGTGAGTCCCCCTCCCCAAATTTTTAAATTTGAAAATATGGTATGGTGGTTCCCATGTTAGAAGGTATGGCCCCTAGCAGATTTTTTGGGGGAGCGGGAGCAAGTCCCCACTCACTCATGCCCACTTTGGAATTACCATTTTGTTAGTGTTTTATTGGTTCACCTGATTTTTTTATTATTATTTTTTACACACTGGCTCACTATTAGTGAGACAACTGAATAAACCTGAATAGTCCAGGTGCTTTGTCCTACCACTGCCTATAGGTAAGTGATATGATGACAAGTAGCTAGCACCAATATCTAGTCCTTGACTGTAATCCATGGAAGATAAAATAAAATAAAAAAATAAATTTTTTATTTTTATACCGCCCTTCCAAAGATCAGGGCGGTTAACAGCATAATAAAACAGTAAAAAACACAAAATATACATCAAGATTAAAACGAATACAACAAGAAAGAATAAAAACCCCGTTAGCCAGTCCTCATGCCAAAAAAAGAAGATATTTCATGACATACGTTTTAGTCTTTAATATGCCAGAAAACGAATGTAACCATCACCTTGTAAGTGTTAACAAGGAAGGGACCCTGTGAAAGCTCACAACAGATATGTAAAGATGCCTGAAGGAGCAACAGCTGTCCCAGTACTTACTGGTTGGAGATGAATGTTCAGATCTACTTCCTTCCCCCTTTCTCCTTTGGCTGAGAAATGAAGAAAGGAGAAAGAGAAGAAGACGATATATTTAATGGAAATAGGTGGAGACCCTAATGTGTTCCAGTTTGGCTACAAGCACAACGAAAGTGAAAAGTGCAAAGACAAAGAGCACTATAGCATGTGGTCCTTTTGAGTAGTTTGTTGTGCCATTTGTAGTCAAAAGTTAACAAAACAGAGACATAAAATTGTAGGAGAGTCAGACACACCCTGATCACTGAAGCAGTAAGACAGCTATGAATCCAACACATAGCTAAATAGGAAACAACTTCATAGTGAGAATACCAGACATAGCTCAGTATTATCATCTAGGCTTTATTTTACAACAAGATTTAGGAACGAAACTTCCTTTTGGCTTTGTTTGAAATCCTAGTTCTTTAATTAAGAAGATACTTCAGCCAGACAGATACTTAGCCCTAAACTTTGTTAGACAAATATAGTCAAAAGTCCTAGGCATTTGGTGGTTTACATAACTATTTTCTTTATTTTGAAAGAGCTACAGTATATTCAACCAAGCATACGTTATGGAGATCTTGCCCCCATTCCTAAGCTATCTTTTCTGAAAAGCTGCTTTTTAAATTAAGACTGAAATGTTCAGTTTTTGTTTGGGTAACAACAGTCCAAGAATTTATTTATTTCTTTTTAAATGGTTTCTTGGTGCAGCATCATTATATAGGATGACCATTAAACAGTCAGTGGTCTGTTAGTGGCTTCTTCTGAGTAGAGGAGAAATATGAACATATCCCAGGTAGGCAGAAGAAGGAAGGTGCATATTTGCTTCCAAGATCCTTAAAATTTATCATTTCTTAGTTGGATACCATATTCTCTTCATCCTATAGCGATGAGCATCCTGCAATAAAATCTGTAGAAGAAGACAATAAAATTTCAGCTATGTCAACCACAGGATTCTTTAGGGTGAAGTGTCCACTGAGAAGAATTTTGTTCTTAAAATAATGGCTCTCTGTGCTTCCTGTTTAGAGGAGCCAGTCACCAACAATGAGGAAATTCAACAAAGAACACAAGAAAAGGACTTATGTCCTAATTGAAAAGTATTGATGTGAACTTAGAAATTATAGTATTACTATTGTTTAAATAGAAATGGAGAGCAGGGAAGATTATGATTGGATGACTTGTGTTCTTGCTCATTTTACTGTCCAGGTACTAATTGTTGACTGGCAATTTCAAAGCTCTTCCTCTCCTTTCTTAGGGTTCTTTATCTTTACACTGGGCTGGGACTAGACAACCTTAAAAAAATAGAGACTTATCTTCTGATATCCTTTGTAAGACAGGCCAGTTCCTACATATGGCCAGGCTATTGCTGCTGTTGTATTGACTTCAGCATTTTACAGGCAGGATTGTGGTATATAGAAAGTCTATGTTCTTAAAATAAACTAATCTTTAAGACCCTGCAAAGAACAAGTGTTCTATTTTGTAACAATGTTTGTCATCTGATTTGAGGCTTAGTTATGGCTGTCCCTTAAAATAACTTTACTTTTGATTAACCTAGACAAAAGTTCAGAGAAGGAAGGCAATGTGGACATGAAGGACGAAGAAGAAGAAATGAGCCAAAGCTTGGCTACTGAGCCTAACAAGGGAGAGGACAAGACTGACAGCCAGAAGAAGGATGGTAAAGAAAACAAATGTAAACACAAAAGAAAAAAAGAGTGTGACCAGCAAGGGAAACCTGAGACAGAGGCAAAAGACAAAGATGAAATTCCTAGTAAGGAGAGAGAGGAGCGGAGTAATCGCGACTCATTTTGTGTTATACATTTGAAGTTTAATGTGCTTCTTTGTTTCCAGTCCATTTGTTTCTCTGTGTGCAGTGTGAATAACTACAGAGTGATGTAGCAAAATATGAAGGGATGTACCTTTATTGTTCAAGGACTGTTCCTAACACAGTACAGGTATACCTCCATTAATGAAATAGATGTGTTTGTTGGTGTTAATTCTTTTTTAAAAAAATTGGGTGCAAATGGCACAGTTAACATGGAAAGAATACGGATAGATTCCTACACAACAAAAGGGAAGCATAATTGAATGATTTTCAGCAAACTTTTTATTCAGAATTAACAATTTGCATATATGAAATGTAACAAACAGGTCAGGGATGCCTTGCATAAGTAAAAAGAAACACTTTGATCCTCCTAGAGACCACTTGAAAGCTTCTTCCATAGATGATTTTTATCTTTGTTTCACCAGACTCCACTTTTCTTATGATTTTGATTTTGGTGGTCAAGCTTATAGATCTATATTTTTAACATGGTGACTGTGGGTGGTGAGGCAAGCACACCTGCTTTCCGCTTTTCTCTCTATTGATCCATGCTCAGTAAAGGATTCTGGAGACAGTTATTGTTTACTGCTTGTTACTGGGAAGTAGACACAGGATAAGGAGAAAATGTGGGGGCTGTGGGCATAAAAACATTTTGTAAAAAGGAGCTTCTTTGTCAGAGGCTTTGTTAACTGAGGTATGCATGTAATTGGCCATCATACAATTTTAAGGAATCCTGTCACTTATCCATTTGAGTAAGTCTTCTGTTCCTCTGTGTGTGTGTGTGTGAGAGAGAGAGAGAGAGAGAGAGAGCTTCCATTTAAGAAACCATCTTCTGAATGCCAAATATGTCTGAGAGTCAATTTGCACAGTTGGCAGAAGTAAGTAATAGTTCTTCCTTGCCTGTATCACCTGAGGATACAGGCACATGGAAGTTTCTCATAGCTCAGTGACAACCCATCCATGTAATATTAGATAGATATTGATTGATTTAAGTTATATCCTACTTTTTCACAGGACTAGGTCTCAAGGCAGGTCAGAACATGATTTTTTGTTTAGACAGACAGAATAGATAAATACGATAGACAGAAGAGTCTGTGTGTGTGTGAGAGAGAGAGAGCGAGAGAGAGAGAGAGAAATTGAAAAACAACTGACAGCTGGCATTACTATGAATAAAGAATCAGACATTTAGCTTCCAGCTGACATCACCAAAGAAGACAGAAGACAAAATATCTCATTCTTTATATATCTTACTTACCATTTCCAGTTATTTCATTAAATTTATAATCAGTTTTTACAGTTGATTGTATAATTCTGGGATCCAGGTTGTACTTTTTATGGTGCACTAACACACACACACACACACACACACTCACTCACTCGCACTTACACACATGCTAAACATGCTACTTTTGTATACCAAATTAAAAGACATGTCGCCATCTCAGCAACCACAAAAGAGCATGAGACAGCAACACAAGGCACAGCACTAGCCAACACCAGAGCCATGTGGTAGGCTTTCTCCAATATTTAATAAGGCCACACCCCTATAACTATAAAAGTAAATAAAAAGTATGGGTTACACGACAAAAGGAGTTAGGCAGCTCATCATTATGTTACAACTGTAACACTTGTTGATGTGACATGCTTTCAAGTTGACGCTGACTTTTGGCGACCCTGTCATAAAGTTTTCCTGACAAACTTTATTCAGAGGGGTTTGCCATTGCCGCCTTCTAAGGCCAAGAGTGGGTGACTTGTACAAGATCATCCAGTGGAGTTTCCCATACACAATCAGGAGTTCAGGCTCTGGTCTCCCAGAATCCAGCACTCAACTACACCATACTGATTGTTGCCATGGAGCATAGGTCTCAGTTGTTGTGAAAATAAATTAGTTACAAGTAATTTGTTATTTGTTAACTACAGTAGTTACATCTATGCTCTGCATCCTGTCAATTGCAATGGTAAAGCCAGGAAAAGCTTTACCCCTTCATTCTGCCAAATTTATTAAGAATCCTTCCCCCATCAGCCAACAGAAATAATAGCACTTTCCCAAACATGCTTTTGGAGCCTCATATACATGGCCAAACCAATGTGTTTGGGAGTTTTTACTTGTTAGTAATTAAACATTATGCATTGTGGATCCATGTCCCAACTGTTTCTGATATTTATGCATATATGGCATCACTACTATCATTGTTGTTTTAACATTTGGTGGTATATACCAATGCTGTCCTTTAAATTACCTATCAGTACCTCTTAATGTTGACATCTGTATGCAAATGTACTAGCACCTGCACACCACTAGCAGCAAATACTGACCGTCCTCTCTCAAAGTAGAAGAGAAGGAAGAAAATCAGGGGAGTGATGTTTGCTAGGGTCTGTGGCTCTCCATTCTTACCTGTGCCCATGAGCGTACCAAGGAGAACAAAACTTCCCAGTAATAAATACAAAATATACATTCCAGTGGCATCATTAGGGTTGGCATCACTTGGTGCAGTAACTCTTCCCTAGACATATACCCATTCACCTCCTCCTAGATCACATCATACAGAATCCTTAGTATTTTTTTGTACAGTACACCCACAAGCTCTCCATACACAGATTTGAGGTTACGTGGATGGCAAGCCCTAATATGGTGACTGGAGTACTGATAGGTAATTTAAAGGACGGCATTGGTGTATACCACTAAACATTTCTTCCAGGGGTTCCCATAAAAGACCTCTACTCAGCAGCTCATCTGTGATCCAGAACCTTCACGCATGAGGAAATGGTAGCTACTCATGCAGGCAAAGGTTAACTTCTACCCAAAGAGACTTCCAATGTAACTGTGTAGCTTAGGGGCAGAACAGACAGCCAGGGAGGAGCGGCCAGAGGCAGTGATCAGGTTGGGACTGCAGTAGCCACATGGCTACTGCCGCTGGTCCCAAGCCACATGCCACAGTAGCTGAATTAAAATGGCTCTTTTTTGATCCAGTCCTTTGGACCAGATCACAGCATTGGAGCAGCTTCTGGCTGCTTTGGTGGGGTGCGTCATCAATGCCACACCCCCAAAGTGGCTGAAATCTGCTTCATTTGACCTGTGTGTTTCAGGCCTAAGTCTTTTCCATTGGAAATCAAAATTGCACCATTGTTTATTGATTCTCTGTTGGAAGAAAATTATTTTATCCCCAGGGCTTCAGAGAGTTGAGAGAACAAGAAAATCTGAAGTAGGGCTTAAAAACAAACACACCCGAGTAATTAAATTATTTTTAAATATATATATAAGGAACAGCCTTTTGGGCAGCCCTGTAGTTTTAGTTAATGGAGGTAAAATATGTTTAAAATGGCTGTGCACCCTGTTCACTGTACATCTTTGCACTACTTAGTGATTCTGCCATTGAGAGCAAAAAGAAAATAAATTCCCAGAACAGTTTAAACAATCCTGATTCAAACTGTGATGATGGGTGAATGAAAGCAGAGCAGTTGTTCAAAAAGATCTAGCCTGTTCACAGACAGAGATCACTTAATCAAACCTCCTCTTTGCACCTTGTTATCTTAGCTTATTTAGCTCTTCAGATCCCAGTTTCTTACAGTAGCAAATGCTCTAGAAACTGACCTGCCTCTGACTTAGAAGAAATATCTGGCATTCCCCTTTCTAACCTGTGACCTTTAGGGAGCTTGTGCGATGGCTGTGTTTTGAAAAATATTCATTAAGACAGATGGGAAAATAGCATAATTCTTTGAATGAACAATTTCTTGGACTGGACATTCTCCTTTGTTCCTTTTCTTTAATAGGGATGTAATTTCTTTGCTAATTTTGTTCTCAAAGAAAACAAGTAATTTTAGCCATTTATTCCTTCTTCTAAAAAGTCTTTAAAAATTTCAGTTTTTCGGACTAGTCACAGTTTTTTACATATTCAGTATAAAATTGTTGATTTTATATTACACAGAAAACAGCACTTTCTGCATGTAAAGTAAAATTTCCTTGCAGAAATATATTTTCTACACAGAAAATGCTGTTTTCTGCACAGAATATGCTGCAGTTGTGGACTTATTTTACACAAAATCTACATGCAAGTTTTTGCCTAAAAAACAACATTTTAGCACAGGAAATAGCACTTTCTGCCAGAAAATAATGTTTTTGTACAGATTGCTTCTCAGTGCAGAAAATGATATTGTTGTGCAAAAAAAATGATACAAATTTTGTACAGAATAAGTCGCAAACTACAAAGAGTCTTATCAGCCCATGATTATTCTTGCTCAAAAAACCTATTCTTCAACCATTTTTGCTATTTGTGAGATTTAATCCTCATTTAGAAGACTCCACTCCCCATCTGCAGCATATTCTGCACAGAAAATAATATTTCTGCAAAGAAATTTTACTTTACTTGCAGAAAGTGCTCTTTGTAGAGGAAACTGATTGAGAAGGTAGAGAGCAGGTGTGTGTAAGAGAATGGGACTGAGTGGCTAAGGCCATTTCTTCACTTACAGAATACTGTGGGCTACCTCTGGAGTATTCTGACCCTGAATTCCCCTTATATTTGCCCCTTACCTGCTCTCTTTTGTTGTGGGTATTCAGCTCTTGTATTGAACGATAGGCATCTGTCTTCCCACCCGTTAGTCTCCTGGTGCCATTGCCAAGGTGATAACGAAGCACCCAGCCATTTTATCAATGCTGGACACTTTGTTCTGATCTCAGGAAACAGAGGGAAAAGGCAGCCACAGTGATCACTGGGAAAACTGAAAACTTGCAACAAATAGTGGGTTTTTAGAATGTTAGGGGGAGGTAGCCCCGAACTGAGTGCAGGCATCATGAAGACAGTCTGGATCTGATCAGGGTTTTGGCCCTGTATCATGTAAATAGGATGCAGCAGGCCCACGGGGAAGATTGTAGATAAGCCCTAAGAGAACGCAAGCTAGCGTCTCTCACCAGTACACATCAGACAGAGGGGGTCCAGTCTGTTTCTTAACACTGCCAAATTTGTCGCAGGAATGATAATCGAATCTGAGAGTTGAAAGAGCTGCAAGAGCCATCTAATCCAACCCCCTGCCATGCAGAAATATATGTGGCTTGGTCAGGTCTATACCTGGTACTACAATGAGGAGGGTTTTTTAGTCTTACAACTTCCCTTTACTTTGCAGTTGTTAAAGTTGCAACCTTAAACTGTAATCTGCACTTTCTTGGGAGAATAGAGAATTGCTGTGTCAAGGGCCCTAGAATGAGAGTGGAGAATGGTGGGAAATAAATTGTCAGGAGCTGCTAGAATACCTGAACTGCCACCTTATGCTGTGAGCCAGTGCGTTGCAGATTGCAGTTTCTCAGTAAAGTGCCCTCAGGCCCTGGAATGAATCCACCTACTTAGGGTGACCATTGGAGGAGTATTGGAGGCCTTCCTATTCCTTTCTGATGCCACAAAATCTCACCAAGCATAGCACTGAATCCCTAATTCTGACTTGCTGTTTAGTTTACCTCCTACTTCACCTCTGGTTCTGTTTAAATACAGATGTTTCCCGTCTCCCACCAATCTTGGCAGAAAAATGTGAGCTAATGTAATCTTAAAGCAGAGTCACTGTCCAGACTCCATTAAAAATACACCAAAAATCCCAGAATAAGCTTAGATTTTAAACAATATATAAGACCACAATGAAAGTGAATGCTGTTTAGAAACCAGGCCCAAACTCCACTTTGTGTTCAAAGACTAATAAAGAGAGTGCTCACATCATTTTCTGATGTGAGCCATTTCATTGGTAAGCAAAAAACATCTGGAAGTTTCTTATGGACCATTGCTGCTGAACATTTAATTATTTTCATTCAATTGGAGAAAATATCACTTGTGTTAGTTAAACGCAGGAGTTTCTCCCATGAACAAATAAACTGGCTTACCTCTTCTGGCTTAAATTCAGGATCTGGGATGCCCCTGGATGTTATCATACTTAAATCACCCCCTATCTTCTAATAATAATAATAACAACAACAACAACAATAATAAAATTTTATTTATATCCCCCCTCTCCATCAGGATCTTGCCGAGATGCCACTGCCCAGATGCATCCCGGGTCAAAGCCTCGCTCAGCCAGCACTTTTTCGAAGTCGTGGACCTTCCAAATTCAAAAATTGTCTGGCTGAGTGAGGCTTCAACCCGGGATGCATCCAGGCAACAGCATCCCAGCTAGATAAGCAGCTATTTAGGTATGAAAACATCCAGGGGCAACCCAGATACTGAATTCAAGCCAGAAGAGGTAAGACGACTTCACTTCAAATAATCTTTTTTTATTAGGGTGGGAGAGACTTAGGCATTTCTAGCCAACGGCATATCCTTGAATTGGGGCATACCCTGACTGGAATGGCTGCCTTTTCCTTAATAATTTATCTGATACTGGGGGAAAATTAGTAAACAATCTTCATGGAATCCACTCCCACTTATAAATCTTGAGATATTTTGGATAAACATAAGTCAACAGGCTCTGATTTACATCTACATGTATGCCCAAGGGGATGGTTTACTTCAAAGGCTATTTTTTTTGGCTCACAGTTAAGTAAAATAAAACAATTTCTATGGTGGCATTCAAAATGGCAGTCTTAAGAGCTCTGTCCTCTGGACAGCCTGCAGTGATTGTGGCCTTGATCTGTCCTGCCGCACAAGGGTGATTTGCTCCCACTAAGACAAAAAGACTATTGTGTTATTTTAAACTATGGTGTTTTTGTTCTGTTCTCTTTTTTCAGGGGGGGAAATGTGTGCATCTGGACAGATGGCTCTTTTTCATGCCAAATGTCACAGTCTCTAAAGATAACAGACCTGTTCCTGCAGTCTCAAAAGGAGGAATGTGCAACCTTTGGTTGTCCAGATGTTCTGGGCTTCAGCTCCCAGAAGCCCAAACCAAATTGGTCAATGGAGAGTCAGAGTTTCCTCACTTCTTCTCTAAAAGCTAGCACAACACAGAGGCCACTTTAATCTTATCTGATGTATGTCACTGCATGGCGAGTTGTTTGTGTGCATTTGCTCAAATTGGACAGCATATTTTTAGGGGCTTTTTAAATGTACTAAATGTGCAATAAATATGTGGTATCTTTAATGCCAAGAAGGGAGAGAGAGAGTTTTGATATTTCCTCTCACAGGTACAAACACAGCTTGGGAGTCTTTAATTTCTGTATGCCTTGACTTTGAGAGTTGGGTGCCATTTACCTCTCTGCCTTGGGCAGCAAAATATGAAAATGTTTATGGGTCCAGGGCCAGGCAGGTCCTGGACCCATAAACAATGTGCATCAGTTCAGCTGCAATGGTCAATTTATATTACACTGTTTCCAACAGTTTCTAAAAAAGCCTTTGCAGCTCTTTAATATTTCCCCAGCTTACAATAGTACAACTCAAAAACAGTTGTGTACTTTGAATGGTTGTGGTATGGCTACTGCTTCTAGTATTGTGATGTGTTGTGCTGTGTGAACACTGTGGCCAAACAACTCAGTTCTACATTCCTTATGTTTTACAAAAAAACATCTTTTTGCATCAAGCAAACGTTTACTTTGAAGAAGAGCCTTCAGGCCTGGTTCCAGGTGTGTGCATTGAAAACCTGGTGAAGATCTTTCCCAATTGCTCCAAGCCAGCAGTAGATGGAATGAATATTACTTTCTATGAAGGTCAGATCACAGCTTTCCTTGGCCACAACGGAGCTGGGAAGACAACCACAATGTGAGTCAGTATGAGATAAGGTTTCTACTAGCCCTCAATTAGGTATAAAGTTTGTACATGGCTTATTTTGTTTGTTTCAATTTTTTTTTCATATTCAATAGCCATAAATTTGGTCCCCTTGAACACTAAGGATTTCAGACTAAGTAGCAAATCTTCAAAAATGCAGCTGACTGTCTTGCTCACTACAGAAGATTGTTCTTTCTCTCCTATCTTAACTAATGTAAATTATAAACTCGTATCACCCTCATGTTGACTTCAGGAAGAGAAAGGGTGGGATTTTTTCCAAGACAGCCAAGACCTTGGAAGAAGGAAATGCCTGTCTTATAAATGTGGAAGTAATAGGAGAAACAAAAGCAGATGTCTCTCTGGAAGAGCAGCATTTTCCTGGGGTCAGTATGCTCAGAGAGACGGGGAGTCTATTGTCTGAAAGAGATGAAAAAACTGTGAAGTCAGCAAAGCTGATATGCCCCTGAGGCCCAGGAGAGTTCCAGGTGCATTGTTTTGCAGGGATCTGGACAAACATTTCTTTGGCTTTCCATTGTCCGTAGTTTTCCTTGGAGTATCTGTGATATGCCGTGGCCAGGTCAAAATTTTTAAATCTGTGAATATTGCCACAGTGATGTCCCTCTCCTTCATATGATTACAGAGATGGAAAGCATCTCAAAGGTCCTCTAGCCTAACTCCTTGCCAAAACACAAGCTTCCTGATAGGTAGTCTCTGTTTAATAACCAACTTTTAAAATTGGTTTAACTTTTAAATTGTTTAATTTTAAAAATGTTTTATATTTATACATTTTAATGTTGTACTGTTTTAAACTGTATTGTTTTTAAATTTGCTATTAGCCGCTTTGAGTCCCTATGTTGGGAATAAGGCGGGATATAATAAAATAAATAAACAAACAAACAAACCATCAATGGTTATTCCATCATCTTCTGAAGCAGTCTGTTGCACTGTCAAACAGCTTGTACTATCAGGGAATTCTTCCTATTCTTCAAACTAAATCACGGTTTTTGTCATATGGACCCAGTGTAACCCATCTTTTCTGACGAAACAGAAAATGAATTTGTACCCCTTGACTATGGAATTTATTACATTGGCTTTGCTCCTGCGATAGACATGGAATGTAACTTTAAGAAAGCCCATCTCATCACATTTCCCCATTGCTGGACAGTACGCAGCCCACAGGCAATCTACCGCAGCTTTTCAAGAATGGGGAAATCCTGTTTTTGAAAAGAAGCGGGAAAAGCCCAGAGAAGCCCAGGTTGCATATAGGCTGTGTACTGTTCAGTGATGGGGAAATGCAATAAGATCCACCTTCTTAAAATTACATCCTGCATCTATTCCAGGAGCAAAGGCAATGCAATAAACTCCTATGTTGCAGCACTTCAAGATGGTCGAGTAGCTTTCACTATTCTTAGGAGATTCTGACAGAAAAGAGTCATGCTTTATGTTCCCTTGGCGCCAAGCTTGAAGTTATCTCTGCAAATGTTTGGCCCCAATCCTGTGTTTGATGAGAGAATAGGAAACTGGTGTGGGAGGCACTTACATTTGGTAATTTTTTCCTCCAAATACCTCTGTTTGAAGCAGGGGACAGTTATTTTCAAAATACAGTAATGTCACAATTAAAACACACTCACACAAGCAGTCTTCCACCGCACCTTGCACCACCATTATCATAGTTATCTGAAGCAAACTCTAGTTTCCTCAGACTTCATGTAACATTGTGCAAGTTTTTAACAGACTCTTCAGTTCAGATAACTTTATTTTTAGCCTGGGAAAATAAGAAATCTTTGCCTTATATCCTTCCTCTTTCCACTTTCCTTTAATTATGCAGCTCAGCAAAACTAACAACATAGCATGTGTTCCTTGACTTTTTATATCAGTCAGCATCTTAAGATTAGTTCCAGTAAGCTGATATTTAAAAATTTCATTAAAATGTTCACACTGTATTTTTCAAGAGCTACATAGACCCCAAGCACAACCTAGTGACCCTCTGATAACACTGGTGATGATGGTGATGACAATGATGTGACTATTTTATTGATTATTATATACAGTATTATAATAATTTATAATGTACCATAAAATATACTTATGCTTACTGATAAGCATTACACGTTTCCCACAATGTTTTGCTAGGTCTGTCCTCACTGGTCTGTTCCCACCTACATCTGGAACGATATTAGTTGGTGGACAGGATATCCAGACACACATGGACTCTATCCGACAGAATATAGGCATGTGCCCACAGTACAACATACTGTTCAATCAGTAAGTGCTATTGCTAACTTTTTCCAACGTGTGAAGGTATGCAGCTTAAATTCTATAATAGCTTCAATGATGATTTCTTTCACATTACACAGTTGTAGTGCTGATTCCTGCTCAATCCTGGGATTTGTAGTTTGGTGAAGTACTAGAGCTCTTAATAAGAATATTAAGTACATCTCCCTAAACTGCAAATCCTAGGATTCCACAAGAGGAACAATGGCAGTTAAAGTAGAATTAAAGCACTATAATTATTTAGCGTGGAAGAGACCTATGTTACGGAAGGCCTCTATTCTTCCCTACTGGCTTCCAAATGGAGTCCTGAGATGGATTATTCTCACAGTATCCTTGACCAGTGGCCATGCTGGGTAGAACTTAAGGAAATTGAAGTCCAACAATATTTAGACACCCAGGTTTTGCAATTACTGGTCAAGTTGCTACCACTCTGCTATAAGTCATTTTTTAATGTTTACTTTGAATTGCTTCTTCCGTCTTTAGACCAGAGTTTTCTCATATGATAAAGGGGAAATGGATTAGGCAAAAATTTCAGGATTTACACACTCAAAATCATTGTCTGATCCTGGAAATGAAGTTTGTGTATGTTGACAAAGAGCTACCATTTTAAAATACATGATTAAGTGCATTGCAAAAATATCTGCAGCAAGATAACCTTCTATCTTCTGAGCCTACAAATAGGCTTTTCAATCAGTTTATTTAATTTTTATTTTTGCAGAACCCCACCTCACCCTACACATGTATACTCTGTTGGACTGTGGAGAGATAGAGGTTTCATGGAAACTAGTGTACTTAGTTTTCCTTCTGATTCTATATGCATATTTCTTTTGTCCCATGTCACCTCTGATTTTCAAACAAGACAAATACCTAAAAACCAGAAGTGAAATGAGTATACATGCAAGAGCCATATTTGCTCTTTCAACCAGATTCAGCTCTGGGATGGGGAGCTATTGCCTCTTGTATCTTCATCGCTACATCATTCTTGTTTCTTTTCGTCAATTAAAATAACACTTTTTGTTTTCTGTAGCCTAACTGTTGCAGAACACATCTGGTTTTATGCTCAGCTAAAAGGGAAGTCCAGAGAAGAGGCGGAATTCGAAATGGAGATGATGCTGGCAGACATAGGTCTTCCACATAAAAGAAATGAAGAGGCTCAAAATTTGTCTGGTAGGTACCCAGGAGTTTGCCCTCATAGGCTTATGGGCAGGGAGAAACTCTGATTGGTTAAATAAAACTGCTGGATAACCATATTTCATTTAATAGTGGTGAGTTGTGTTCTTACAGTATCTGTGCTTCTCCTGAGTTGTGTATGTATTGCCGTTGCCAGTTCTAAAGTTCACATTTTTATACTTTTCATATTTTTGTATGTTCATGTTTAACTGACTTAACTATTTACTTTGCTAGCTGCTTTAACAACAGTTAGATGCATCTGATGAAGTCTGCTCTGGCAAGCAGAAAGTTTATCCCAGAACATATTTGTTAATTTTAAGGTGCAGGAAGATTTCATAATACATTTACTAAGATATTTGATGATTGTCAAAATGCTAGTACATACTTCCAGGAAGGAACCTTTCCTCCAGCGGACCTGCTGCTTTCTCCTGTGAAAAATATGCCGCTCTTGTTTTTCAGTTTTGTCCTGTTTTTCCTACGTAGGTGGCATGCAGCGAAAGCTGTCTGTTGCCATTGCCTTTGTAGGCGACGCAAAAGTGATTGTCCTCGATGAACCCACTTCTGGAGTTGACCCTTATTCCAGACGTTCTATATGGGATCTCATATTGAAGTATCGTTCAGGTAATTTGGCTCCAAGAAAAATACCTGTGAATTTATTTATTTTTTACATGCACACATTTAAATAGCTTATGGATTTCAGGTGAAACAGACTGCTCAGTCTCTTTCAAGCCAAACCTACGGCCTGTTACAGACAGCCAAAATAAAGCTGCTTCGAGTCACAGTGGAGGTATGGTGTTTCAATGATGCATACGTCCTAAGAGTCTAGAAGCCACACCAAAGCCACACTCCAGTCCTTAGGGCTGGAGCGTGGCTTTGGTGCAACTTCTGGACTCTTAGGATGCATGCATCATTGAAACACCATACCTCCACTGTGTCTCGAAGCAGTTTTATTTTGGCTGTCTGTAACAGGCCTACATTTGTGTAGGTTCGAAAGCATGTAAAATTGCAAGCAGATAAATAGATACAACTTCGGTGGGAAAGGCAACAGTGTTCTTGCAGTCATGCCAGCCACATGACCATGGGATCATCTTTGACAACACTGGCTCCCTCGGCTTAGTAGCAAAGATGAGCACTGCCCTCTACAGTCGGACATGACTTGTCAGTCATGTCAAAGAGGAAACCTTTACCTTTTCCTTTTTATGCTTTGTGTAGGTGCTAATAATGAAACCTTCTCTCAGAAGGTATCATAAGGTACACATCCCAAAAATTGAAAAGAGAGCAATGTTTGACAGCTTCTGGGTATTGCACACCTGCAGTCATGTACACTGAGTAAATCCTTTGGTTTCAGCAGATTAGCTGTTAATTGAATAGCTGAATAGGGCTGACAGGGCTAGATAATGCACTTTCCAGGTGTGGGGAGAGTACCTGTCCCAGTGTCTCAGCTTTACATAGGTTGACCCATTTTATTAGTTGTCAGGCTCTTACATGTTAAATCCTGTAAGGTTGTTAAGTAATGTCTAATTATAGGATAGACTAGAGGCCCGCAGCAAGTGTTCTGGCAGGCAAATTCCAATGCACTTAACCCCGTATTTACCATCTTCTATCCACCCACCCAGCAAACTATCCTAGCACTTTACTGGCACACTAGTCTAAAAACCTAATCATTGCCAGTCTGATGCCTGGATGGTAGGGCTTGTAGTCCATTTTAAAAGAGACAGTCTCCTTGTTTGACTGAAAAAAATAATTGAATAACCCAATTTAATTTAATGTAGGTGATGGTGGATTATTACAGTGTCTATGTTTTCTCCTGAGTTTTGCACATATTGCACTGCCAATTTTGAAACCAATTTTTATAGTCTACTTAGTTTTCCTCATAAAAGTCCTATCAGAAGAAGCATCTGATGTTTTCACGGGGATCTTGTGTAGTGATAAATTTCAAGGAGCAAGGTGACGCCAGGTTGAGTACATGATTTTAGACACTAATTAAAACCTAGGTAAGGGATGGGTAGCAGCAAGAAACAGGCACCTGAGTTCCTTTTGTTGCTCATTCCAGAGAAACAGGCCATATTAGAAATGAGTCCCTGCCACATGACCTGTAGCTTTTTAGGTACAATATTGGTACAGTATTGGGGTGATTTTAAGTTAAGCATCAGAATTTGCCTTGCAGTGGTTTCTTGTCTGCATCCAAGTTTCTTCCCCAGGCATGGAAAAACTTTTAGCAGCTGATCATAGAGAAGAGATTCTCCTCTCTGAAATGTTGTTCAGAGACAGATGTTTTCCTTGATGTGTAGTGAGGAAAGGTGGCAAACTATAGATGTGAGAACAGAGTGATCACTCCTTCCATGGGCAATTTTATGCATGCTATCTCCCTCCCAATTTCTTCTTGCATGTTGTCTGGTTATGTGTAAATAGGATGATGTGAATCCGTCTGTGTGAATCCTGCCTGCCTGTGTCTCCATCTAGCTAATCATGCCAGGGCCATGGACCAGCCATATACAGTCAGCCCTTCATATACATGGGGGTTCCATTCCAGACTCCTCCACAGGTGACAAAAAATGCAGGACCTCAAGTCTCATTCTAAAGCACAAACATAAGAAGAAAAAGAAACTGAAGGAACACTCTTCACCTCAACCTTCTTCTTTCCATTTGGTTGTTGAAGTTATAGCTGTAGCTGAACCATCTACTACCCTCCCTGTGGTGCCTCCCTTACAGGTTTCTCTGTAACAGTGTACTGTCGTGATGGAGACTGTTTCCATCCAGGACAGAAGGTCAGATTATCATGCTTCAGTGGGAGAAATACAGGAATCTTTTGTAGTTCGAGTTACTGCTTCTCTGTCTGAGAAAAGCCTCTTCTAGCAATTCCATCTCCACCTTGACACCAACATTGTTACCATTCCAGGTCATGCTCAGATTCTAGTTCAGACATCAATTCAACTTCCTCATATTCTTATTAGTGGAGTAGACAATGTCATCAGTCTCATCTATGCCTGTCCATGGCTGATGGTATTTGGCTATTACTGACACAGATCCTTTTCTTGGGAATTTTGCTATTCTGATAACAGCATCTCTACCACCTGTTCTGAGCATTATACTTGCCACTATAGAAATGAGGCTTCCTTGACATGACACGCAAGATGCAAGAGACACAGAAGCCACAAATAAGAAGGACAGGTTACAAGCCTGTAACTGTAGTTCACTGAGTGGTCTTATATGAACTCACACTACCCTACCTGTTCTCCCCTTGTCATGTTTTGCTGGTCCGCATGGATGGCTGCATCGGCATCCCATGGAATTGGCAGGTTTTGATGGGAAGCCCCGCATATATGACTGCTGAAGGTGGGTGGGGCTGCCACCAAAACTCTGATAGAATGCTCCAAAAGGTGCACTGCACAAGTACAGGATACCCCATTTGTGTGAATTCACAGATGACCACTAAAAAACCTAGTTATAGGTATGTGACCTGTCCTTCCCCATTCCTATTTAAGGTCTTATATGCTATTTTTGGGCTATACGTCAACAGCGTTATACAGTGGACCCTTATCTTACACAGGGGATCTGTTTTGGACCCCCCCCCCCCCCATGTAAGCCAAAAAACACGTATGCTCGAGCCCCATTCAATATAATGGGGCTTGTGCTCGCAGCATGGCAAAGTGTGCACGCCACGGGCGCATACACCATTCATTCCTTTGCTGCATATCTTCAGCATAAGCTGAAATCCACATATAGTGCACCCGCATCTGGCATGGGCGCACTGTACAGCCTGTACAGGAAGATCATTGATGCAGGATCTGCTCTACTTAAGACTCCTTTCAAGACCCAGTAATGTATGATCAAAGCCTTCCCTTCAGAAAGTATGGTACTGATTCTCATGTGCTAACAATTGTGGTGTTAGACTGAGAGTGACTTTATGTCTCATCTGTTTCTTCCTTTCAGGTAGAACCATCATTCTCTCTACCCACCACATGGATGAGGCAGACATCCTTGGAGACCGAGTTGCTATCATTTCCAAAGGAAAGTTACACTGTTCAGGATCTCCTGTTTTCCTGAAGAACTCCTTTGGGACAGGTTTTTATCTCACCTTAGTCCGCAAAATGAAAAACATCCAGACAAGTGGAGGAAATGATGGTGTAAGTGTTTTTCATTGGATTCCACAATTGATCTTCCATCACCACCTTTCATAACCATGCCTACTACATCCCCCAAACACACTCAACCTGATCCTTAAATCAGGATACTTACGCCAGGGGAAACATAGTGGTTCCCAGTAACCAAAGGGGTCAGGCAAGGCTACAGCCTATTACCCTACTTGTTTAACTTACATGCTGAAAACATCATAAGAAAAGCAGAATTAGAATCAGAAAATGGAGGAGTTAAGATAGGAGGAAGCAACATTAAACATATGATATGTGGACGACACCATATTATTAGCAGAAGATATTCAGGAATTAAAACAGTTAATAAGGAAGGTCAAAGATGAAAGTGCAAAGGCAGGTTTAATGCTGAACATAAAGAAAACAAAAATAATGACCACAGAAGAAATACACAAATTCATTCTAGACAATGAAGAAATTGAAATAGTTAAAAGAATTCCCATATCTAGGACCAAATATTGACCAGAATGGAGACTGCAGTCAAGAAATAAGAAGAAGACTAGGAATGGGAAGGGCATCTATGAAGAAACTGGAAAAGATACTGAAGAGCAAAGATATACAACTACATCCTAAAGGTGCAACATGCATCCTAAAGGGTCAGAAGCCACGCCAAAGCCACACTGCAGTCCTAAGGACTGCAGCGTAGCTTTGGCACAACTTCTAGCCTCTTAAGATGCATGTGTCATTTAAACAGCATACCTCCAAAGTGACCCGAAGCAGCTTTATTTTGGCCTGTATGTTTGGGTCCAGGAATGGTTTTCTTTTATAAAGTAACTTTCCTCTGAATAACCTCTGAAAGGAATACTTTTAATGGCAGGCCTGCTAATTCTACCATAACTTGCACTGATTTGGGGTTTAGTAATTTGCGTTCATAAAAATGTATATCTTGCTGTAATTGTTAATTCTTAGATGTGTTAACTGGTTGTAATCTTTAATAAGGAGAAGTATTATTTATGTTTGTTAGACTCAAGAATGAATGCCTGTCTATGTCTCCTCACCCATAACTGAGATCCATGTATCACAGTGCCACTCTCTGTACCTTGAATACAATGGTTACAAAAACATACCAGTTATTGTGAAGGTTTCTATTCCACCTTTTCACTGCTGTACATAAAATAACTTAACTACAAGTGAATTAATAATGCAGTCTTTAAAAAAGATGAACATTATTAATTCTTTTACATATAAAATTACTTAACTCCTCCCTCAAAACACAAGAAAAACCCAGTGCCAACTCCCAGAAACTCTGTAGAAACCAACCATTTATCAGGACAGGCTGATAAACTAACCACATTGATGAGAAATGCTGTTCTTTGCTTCTTTGGAAAGGTCTGCTCAAACAATAGCTGCTGATAAAGTTCTAATATTATGAGGACACTGGAAACTGATAGCATTGCTTATCTGCCTTTAGACCTCCTGCAGCCTGGGATCTAAATGTTCATGTCCCTGCTCTTCGTGTGCACCTACAGACAAAGCAGAAGCCCTTGAACAAGAACTGGATGGTGAGACCAAGGCTTGCTTCACTTCTTTATTGCTCAGTATGATTGGGAGTAGTGGTTTGAATGTTGGACTGTGACTTTGAAGAGCAGGGTTTGTTAATCCTGGTTCAGCAATATAAATCCACTGGGTGACCTTGAATAAGTTACAAACTCTCAGCCGCAGAGGATGGCAAGAAGAAACTTGGTAAGAAAATCCTGTAATAGGTTCACCTTAGGGTTGCCATAAGTCCAAAATGACTTGAAATCATACAATAACAACAACAACAACAACATGATTGGATTACTCACTTTCTTGGTAGTACAACTACACAGGAGCTGTGATAACTCAGTGGAGCTGCAGGGGCTTCTGAGTATCAAGTGCTAGGAACAAACATCAGGGAAGTACTGTCAACTTGGAGCCCTTCTACCAGCCTCTGATTTACTAGATACAAGATGATGGCTGAATTCTTGGTTTGATCCCACAGGGATGATTGTGTGCTTTTTCTTTTTAAATCATGCAACCTCTTGTTCCTTTTGGGGTAGGGAGTCCCAATGTTGCAGTCACCTCAACATTTTCATCAAATGGCTCCCAATGAAGCACCATTTGCTTGAAATGCACTAGAATGTATACAGTTCGATTAAATAAATTTGTTTCCTGCATCTGTTAGATGATAATGGTGGTGGAGATAGTGCTTGTCATGATGATTACTTTGTCATCTTTCTTGGTGCTGCCCTTTTGGTATTCAGTTACTACTTGTACACACAGCTTTCAAATATGGTAGCAGTGGTAAAGAGTTTATAAGAACCTTTTCCAGAATGCATAAAATATAGGACCCCCAACAATAGATATCTCTTCTCAGTACTTTGGTCAGGGCTTATTCGGAAGGCCCCGGGTCCTGTCTAATCTTGGAAGCTAAGCAAGGCCAGCCCTGGTTAGTACTTGGATGGGAGACTACTAACAAATACCAGGTGCTGTAGGTTATATTTCAGAGGAAGGAAGTAGCAAAACCGTCTCTGAGTATTCCTTGTCTGACAAAATTATGAAATTCATGGGATCGCCATAAATTGACAGGTAACTTATGAAAGGACCTCCCTATTGCTGAACTTGATTGATTGATAAATACTCTTTGGTGACTGATCACACAGATCCCTGTCTTACATGTTCAGGTTTTCATAAAATTGAAATGAACAATGTAAATTAAATTGTGACCACTCTCGCCAAATTACTAGAAGGCACACAACAACAACAACAACAACATATTCTTCAAGAAAGTTTGTTCATGACTACACTCAGTGGGATACTTAAGGTTGCCTCTATATAATAAGTGAATTATAACAAGGATCCTTGTTGGCGCAGTGGTTAAATACCTGTACTGCAGCCACTCACTATAAACCACAAGGTTCAATACCATCCAGGAGCTGAGGGTCGACTCCACCTGGCATCCTTCCGTAGGTTGCTAAAATAAGTACCCAGCTTGTTGGGAGCAATTAGCTTACACATTGTAAACCACTTAGGCAGTGCTTAAGTGCACCAATAAGCAGTATAGAAATGTACTTGCTATTGCTATTGTGACACGGAGTTTGCTGAGATTCAGGCTTGCAGATCTGCGTACATTTACTTAGTAGTTTAAATGTCTTTGAAGACTGAACTCAGTGGATTTATTTCACTATCAGGGCTGGGCCAAAGGATTTGACCACCTCATCAACATGCATCATGCAATGTTACAAGAGCCACATCTATTAAAACAAAAGTGGCTATCCCCATCCCATATCCTCTTGTGTGTTGGCAGTAATACTTATAGCAATCAGTAATCAGCTATTCTCTGGCTTTTCACAGGCGATATGAACGAACTCAATGAACTTATCCATCATCACGTTCCAGAAGCAAAGTTAATTGAAAGTATTGGTCAGGAGCTCATCTACCTTCTTCCCAGTAAGAATTTTAAGCAGCGAGCCTATGCCAGTCTCTTCAGAGAATTAGAGGAAACATTGGCTGACCTGGGACTCAGCAGCTTCGGGATTTCAGACACACCACTTGAGGAGGTTGCTAACATTGAGACATTTATCTCATGATTATCCTTGCTTTCATTAACTTGGGTTAATATATATGTGACTAGAAATGTTTATTGATTAGCCCTTAGGCCATTTCAAAATAACACAAAGTAACACTAAAACAAATAAAACACACTATAAAATGCTATAGAAATTATATAGCAATTGGAAAAGAGCTAAAAAGTAATAACACAGAATCTAAAATGTATATAGTTAATATATATGTAATTGTGTAAATATTTATCTAATTACAACTGTTTGCCTCTTCCACTAATAGGTTAAGGTATAAGATATTCAATATATTTAAATTTAATTCTTTCCCCATTATGTTTTCCCTCTCATCCCTTTCTCCTGTACAGAATTCAATTTTGTAATTATTGCTAGCTGGAAATAAAGTAAAGGGAAAATATTCTTATTTTGTATTATGCTGGGGCAAAAGGAAGGGAATGAATAATGCTTTTGTGTGTTTTACCTCACAAAACATCTTCTTAATATGTTTTTCTTGTAGGTTTTTTTGAAGGTTACAGCAGAAGCTGATACTGAGACACAGAATGCAGGTAAACACTCCATAGTCCAGTGCCTGAGTTCCAAACTAAAATGTTATGCTAAATATCTTCATAAACTACTGATTAAAAGGAAAAAATCTACTAGTTCTAGTATGCCCCTCCACCTCTGCAACATCCAGTAGAACTTTATGTGGGATTTTCTGGACTCCACACTATGTCGCTAACTGCTAGTGATGTTATGGTGTCAAGATATGAGTATATTTTGGGGAGACATGGAAAGGATTAGGGAAATAATATTGGTGTGGACACAATGGGACCATGCAGTTGCGTTAGTCATAGACCCTAAAACAGTGGTGTAAAGCATGAATCCAAACAGATGCAGATAAAATTCACTGGGAAACAGGAATCCTGGAGCAGTTCAGCAGCATTTGCTAAGTTTATTTTCTGTTAGATCTGTAGAGGTTCGCTGGTGCAAGTATTGAAGTTCAAATCAGGTTTGAGCACTCTAGTAAAGTCCAGACACTTCAATGTGGAATAAAATCAGACCACAGCTTTTACAACTGAATGACCTGGCATGGGGAACAGATCCATTAACTGGGCAACCCAACTGTCAGCCAATAAACTATCTTCCTGTCAGTTTGAATGCTAGTGGGATCCTGAGGTGATCAAACCACAGATTCTACATGGACAGAGGCCACTACTGGGTTCCACTGTCATCTGGCTTGAAGCCACACACTCATACAAGCCAGGTGTGTCCCTTATTGCTTCAGCCCAAATTGTCTTAAGGAGATTTCACCTAATATTCCTGCTGCCAACTGTGAGGATTCATTCCTCTCAGGCAATCCTACCCACTGTTGCCAAATATGGCATTTCTATACTTTAACCCACCATCTGTGAAGACTTCCAAGGTGCTCACTCAAATTAGCAAGAGAGAGGGCTTTACCTGATTCCCATCTCTGTGATACTCTGAGAATTGTCTAAATGCCCATAAGGTACATAAGAGGATTTATGCCACTTCTGTCGTCAATGGTTGCCACCTCTCTATATTCAATGCTGCCACTGCAGATGCCTTGTCTGAATCCAGTCTCTTAGGCAGATAACATTTCTGGAGGTCAAACGTGTATGAAAACTTTTTAAAATTATTTACAGAAATTAAATGTAACCAGTTGATTGTTTATTTATTAAATTTAAAACACAACACACACCTGTTTGTTTGTTTATACTGTACTTATTAGAATTATATCCTGCCTTTCACCCAAAATGAGATCTAGTAAATTTAAATAATTTTTAAAAGATCCAATTAAAACATTAATTTACAAAAGTTAAAAAGGAATTAAATGTCAACTTGATTAAAACATGATTAAAATGACTAGAACACTCTTCCTTCTCTTAAACTCTCTAAGACCCTTACGAGTCACTCAATTCAAACTCCCTTTTCTCAGTCTAACTAAAACCCTTTTCTAACTGCATTCTACTCAAATCCTAGGCTAACTAACTCCTCACTCAAACTGAAACTCCCAATTGTCATAAACCAACAGTTATTCAAAAGTCTTATGGAAATCTTCTCATCCATCCCACCAATGAGCATTCACTTCAACATTTTATTCTGTCCCCCCTCCCAACACCTATTTATCTTATACTCTAATATGTGCACAATAAATCAAACATTTTCGAATTTAAACCCATGATAGCACGGGACAGGATCCTCTAACATGCAATTCCATTTCCATCAGTTTAAACCAGTTCATCCCACCAAATATTGTGACACACATACATACATTCACACACATACTCGCACATTTATGTTTATTTATAATGATAAGCCTCTTCTGTAGGAATGATGGAGCCACTCTAGGGCTGGCAATTTTACATCCACCAGATGCATCTGACTGAGAGCCAGGTAAGCCTGAAACTCTGCTCCATTGCAGCATCCAGTCAGTTTGCCTTTTGATTGGCCAGCTGCTCACATCTTCCCCACGAGCCACAAAACTACAGGGGCTACATAGATGGAGAAACAGTGGTGCACAATGCCATTAACGCTTATGCTATGCATGTTGCCCCATGGCCTGGGTGCAAATGGGGATTAGTTTGGGTACCCATATTTATTTTATAGCATATGTTGGGCAACCTGTGATCCTTCATAAGTTGCCTTAAGCAATAGCCCACATAGATAATGGCAAGAGCTGGTGACAAGAGCTATATTTGTAGAACATATGAAAGGATACCCATTCTTCAAATTAGGGGGAAAATGCTATGTTTTTTACCCAATTAAATCTTAAAGAAACTCACAATTATTCCAGAATTATTGAAATATACTAAAATATATTTCAACATGCCTCTGAGAGGAACAACTAGCATACTATCATTTTGATTTTAGGTGCCCAGGAGAATGGTGCTGTGGGACAAGAAGAGGAAACGCACCAAAATGGTCACACAGCCAATGGTACTTCTCGGAGACCTGTGGCTCTGGAAGGGGATGGGAGTGGCGGCAAAGGATCCCAACAAAATAAGGGTTGCCAGCTCTTCCATCAGCAGATGAAAGCATTGCTTGTCAAACGATTCCACCACACCACTCGTAGTTTTAAAGACTTCCTTGCTCAGGTATGTATTTATTCTTTCCAGATGCAGAGCTTCTTGTCATACAGAATTTACATATGTACATCTGTCTTTATTGGTCACAAAGCAATATGATCTTATTGTAAAAGCATATCATTGCATTATAGAACAGGACATGATAAGTAACTGAATCAGATCCCAAAGCTTTCTGTGCAGTTACAAATCCACCCAAGGCCAACCTGTTTTAGCTTACTTAACTAGTAAGATTAAACTATCTTTACAGTAGAACTGTCTGCTTGAATAGATGATTTATTGTTGTCATTTACTGTCAAGAACACTTGCTTCATTCAAGGAAATCATTCCCTTTTATAATGAGAAGCCTAGTTCTTAAACTTCATTATGGCCAAAAATAAGGACTCCCTATTGAGCAGAGGTGAGAACCAGCATGGTATAGTACAGTGATGATGAACCTTTTAGAGACCAGTTGCCGAAACTCAGTGGCGTTCCCATACCAGATGTCACCTGGTGCCAGAGGGATGAGACTTACGTAGGACGTCTGGGGTGGGATGTCTGCCTTCTGGGTGCAGGACGTACAGGTGCAGGACTTCCAGGCGGGAAAGCCCCAAGGCACACTCTCTCAGCCTCAAGCAAGCAATAGCAACCCACCCCCCATGACGAAACTTGCCAATAAAACTCCATGATAGTTTCCCTTTAGGGGAATAATAAATGATAGTTTCACCTTAGGGTTGTCATAAGTCAGAAAGGACTTGAAGGCACTACACACACAAGTCATAATCTCTCAGCCTTGGAGGATGGCAATGGAAATCCCCCTCTGACGAAGGTTGCCCCATGATAGTTTCACCTTAGGGCAACATGACTCCCACCCCAATATAGAGGAACAAATGGGGAAATAAATCCTAGTCTGAGTGAAGATAACTCCAAATTTTTCATATGGGGTAATTGCCACATGTACTTTACATGCCAAGGTCCCAGCTTCAATCCCTGGCACCTCCAGCTTGGTCTAGGTTAGACTAAAGGCTTGACGAGCTGTTGCCAGACAGAGGTGACAGCACTATGCTAGATAGACTGGTGATCTCAATTAATTTAAGGCAGTTTCCTATGTTCTTATATTCTTATATCTAAATTTTTTGAGTCATTATCAGATTCTTTTCCACAATCTCAAAAAAGATCCTTTTGAATATATATATAAAATTTGATAAATATTCAGCAGATTTGGTACTGATTTTTTTTAAAAATGTATGGTAAGAATTGTGAACAGGTCTGGGTAGCAGATCTCCAGAACTTCCTGCTGCTGGTCTGCTTATTTGTTAGCTGCGTGTTATCAGAAATACTTCTGCTACACTATATGTTCTGCAGGTGACTGATGTTTCCCATGTTGCCTGCAGATTATTCTCCCTTCTAGTTTTGTGCTGCTAGCGCTGATACTTACAATCATAATTCCTCCATTTGGTGAATACCCCAGTCTGACTCTCCAACCGTGGATCTATGGGCAACAGTTCACTTTTTTCAGGTCAGATATCTCCTTTTTCAGAGCAGACTTTCTTTTCTTATCTTTTCCTTAGATAACATTATGGTAACTTGTTGCTAAATACCTTTTGTTTCCTGTTGTTTGACTCCAGTATAAATTATGGAGTTGCCATTTGTATCCCTCTGAATTAATTCTCAGATTTTATCAAATTTTAAATTAGCTGCTCTTCCATCCTAGATTTTGCACTTATTCTGGCTAACTAGTATTATTTATAACACTATTTTCTGTTAATTGACTAGTGTTAAAACTAGCTAATTATAAAGTTATTCCTTTAAGTCTTTGTGTTTGTAATTTCTTCTTTGGTACAGAGTTTATCACTTTCTAGTTTTTCTTTGCTTATACCCATCATCTATATTTGGTGTTAAAAGTATGCAGATAAGTGACGGTTGGATGAATGGGAATGCTTGTTAGTTGTGGCCTCTTCATACAATCTCAAATATGGAAAGGTTGCATGTGACAATGTGGCAGTAAGCTTGCATGTATAATCTTTCCCTTGCATGTATCATCAGGAAATGTGCTTTATTCCTAGAAATTTTACGTTTTAAAAGTCAGATGGGAAGAGATCAGAAAATGAGTACAGAGTCAGTACAATAGCTTGTGTTTATGCTTGTAACACAGTGGCTCCCAAACTTTGGTCCTCCAGATGTTTTGGACTTTAGCTCCCAGTATTCCTGACTGTTAGCCAAGTTGGCTGGGGTTTCTGGGAGATGAAGTCCAAAACAGGTGGAGGATCACAGGTTGAGAATCAGTGTAGTAACACATGATGTTATCATACACCTAATAAAAAGGCCTCCAGGATGGGCAACATGTGGCCCTCCAAAGGTTGCTGGACTGCAACTCCCATCAGCTCTCACCACTAGGTATGCTGATATGGGTTAATGCAAGTTTCATTTCAGCAACATCTTGACAGCCATACTTTTCTCACCCTCATTGTACATTATATTTCCAGATTTGAGGTTATATTAGCCAGTTCATAGCACTAGATAAGGCTTTCCCAACCCAGTGCCCTCCAAATGTGTTGAACTATGTTTTCTATTGTCTCCAGTCAACTGGATTTCAGAGGATTGTGGGATTTGTAGTCCAACACATCTAGAGGGATGCCAGGCTGGGAAAGGTTGCTTATGTTGGAAATACATAAGTAGGTGTAAATATATCCTGTTGCTAAGCTTCAACAACAAGAATTCTATTATAACAGGTTAGATTTCTAACATTAAAAAAAACCCTTGACCATTTATTAGCAAGGAATATCTGTGAGTATTTGCTTCTTGCTGCATTTAGCAGTCAGTGGCTTGGCAATGGATGAAAATAGTAATTGTGTATACACCTTATTCAGTTTGTGTGCCTTGTTCAATTATGAACAGCTGTTCTGTAGCATCTACTGTAGCACCTACCTGTTTGATTAGCTGATTTACTTTTGTAACTGCATTCCTTCTGTAGCAATCTCTTTTTATAGTCTAAATCTCATCAAATCTCATTAGCAATGAACAGCCTGGCAGTGAGGAGATGGTTCCTCTTATTGACGCCTTCTTAAATAAACCAGGATTTGGAAATCGTTGCTTGAAGAAGGAGCCCCTGCAGTAAGTCATGTTCTCTCTTAAAACAATAGTGGACTGTCCTTGATACTGTATTTCCTAGCACATTAAACTAGTGGTGATTCCTCCCCACCCAACATCATATAGCAAGCCAGTGGAAAAGCTGTGGAGTGGCTTCCAGATTTATTAATGGAATAGAGCCATTTTAATCAATGGCTCTTAAGTTACACTTAGAATAGATCTATTGACACCAATAGCATTTAAGTTAGCTATAACTGACAAATAGGGCTAAATACTCTAGAGGTACTTGATCCCTTCGAATCTTGGAGGCTAAGCAGGGTGAGTCCTAGCTAGTACTTGGATGGGAAACCACTAGGGAATACCAGATACTGTTCGCTATTTTTCAGATGCAGGCAGTAGCAAACAAAACTTTGAGTGTTCCCTGCCTGAGAAAATCCTATGAAATTCTTAAGTTTGCCATAAGTTAACAGCTGACTTGAAGATGTACACACAACTAACTAGCTAACTGGTTTCATTGATTTCAACCTGTCTATTCTATGTATGACTAAACCTTAATGTGGATTGTTTTCATTTTCCACATTTTACAATACATGATAATCCAGCCACCCTCATGTAAGGATGGTAGTAATTAAGAAATAGTACACTCACATTAAGAACAAACCACATCAGAGAATAGTACTGTAATAGACTTCAATAGTTTTGAGTGTGGTTAATTTTTTATAAGTCTTCACCTTTGAAAAGTACATTTTGGTTTTAGCACAACAGAACCAAACAAACATTTATTCATTGTTTTACTGCTTAGGAGGTGATAAATTTCTGAGCAGACTTTTCCTGAATAATGGATGGTTATCATGCTAGCTGCCCAACTTAGTGTTCGTGTTAATTGTTTAATTGGAAATTGTAAAATTAATAGCATAATTTTAATTGTCTGCATCCAATTTGGCTGCAGTCCCACCCCATAACATGTACAATGTGCACATGAACATGCAGCATTTATATTATGCTCCATGCATCAGAGGAAGTGAATATAATCCATAAAACCTTATGCTGAAATGCATCTATTAGTCTTAACAATGCCAGAAGACTTTTTTTAATATATATTTTTTCATTTCTTATTATTTTATACAGTATGTATAGGAATATATATAGAGAAAAAAGCAGCACATACACAGTCAAATAGGATTTTGTAATCTGTATTATAACCTGTAGGAATGTATATGTAGACCATTTATTTTCAAATAGTCATTTTATCTATTTTGAGGACAATACTTATCCTCTGTCCATAAATGCAGTCTACCTATCATTAAGCAGTTAAAAGCTTTGCATGTTGAGTGGTGAATTAGACATGTACTTAACCCAAACCAATTAATACTGACCAAATGGGAATTATAGTCAAACTTGGTGGTATATTTAGCACATTTGTGGCAGAGGTGCCTGCCAAGGTTGACAGATGTCTGTCTGTCATAACATGCAATTTTTCCTCACCTGTGTATTTATCGTTTTTTACTTTGTGGTTGCTTATTAGAAGATCAACTTGGGCTACTTTATATTTCTGAGTATTGATGTACTCTCTTGCACTGTTTTCTGCAAGTGAAGGAAGAAAAGCAGGTTAATTATCTTTATTGTTGTGTGCCTTCAAGTTGTTTCCAACTTATGAGGACCCTAAGGCGAACCTATCGTAGGGTTTTCTTGGCACAATTTATTCAGCGGTGTTTTGACTGTTCCTTTCTATGAGGCTGAGAGAGTGTGACTTACCCGAGGTCACCCAGTGGGTTTCCGTGGCTGAGCAAGGATTTGAACCCTGGTCTCCATAGTTGTAGTCCAACACTCAAACCACTGCACTATGCTAGCCCTCGGTTAATCATAGGGGAATATATATTCACCTTAATGTCTGGTTTTACTTTTAGACGTGCTTAGTTATATTCAGAAGGTAAAACAGACCCTCCCACCTGCCCTCCTTTTCTTCTTTAAAACAAGGGATAGTTTACAACTGAGGGGGGAGGAATCTAGGAAATTAAATTCATGATTATGTTGCCTATGATAAATTTACAATGCAACCCTGTGCCTGCCTACTAAGTCCCATTGAATTCACTGCAACTTACTCCCAGGTAAATATTATAAGGCTGAATCTTAAATCTTTATTTTCTACTTTTCTCTCCCTCCGTTCCTTCACTCCTTTGATTTTCTTTCATGCTGTGGGAACTGTGTTTCTCTCTATTATTTCTGGTCCACAGAATTCCAATCTGCAGGGATTAAAAGTGGTGGCAGCCCTTTCCACTGTTTGGTTTTCTGCAGGAACAACAGTGCTGTAACAGATACAAAAAATCCTATTGTTTTTATTTATCCAAAATATGACAGGAATCACTAGGAAGTGAGTAGCTCTCCAAAGTGAATAGCCATTTGAAGGCTGGGTAGAAAGCAACAGTGGTACGATACAGTTAATATAGCAATGATGAATACAGGTTGAGTCTCCTTTATCCAAAATGCCTGAGACCACCATTTTGGAATATTTGCATATACATAATGAGATATCTTGGAGATGGGACCCAAGTCTAAAAATGAAATTCATTTATGTTTTGTTACACCTTATACGCACAGTCTGAAGATAATTCTATACATAATATTTTTAATAATTTTGTGCATGAAACAAAGTTTGTGGACACTGAACCATCAGAAAGCAAAGGTATCTCTATCTCAGCCACCATGTGGACAATTTTGTATTTTGGAGTATTTTGGATTCCAGACTTCCAGATAAGGGATACTCAATATGTATGTGAAATAGAAAGAGAAGAAGGGCCAAGTCTTAGGATTTGGGGAGCCTGCGATCTTAAAACCAACCAGCTGTGCCCGCTGACTAGTCTAGATATACCAAAGCTGATTTAATAATCACAGCAAATAGCTGTTTTGTGATGAGCCTGTAGATTTCCCAGAGGAGAATATGTGAACACTTCACCAGTTGTTCTTCCCATTATACTTCAGTAGAGGTTGGGGGGATGAACAAGAGTGAAATGAGTATACGCTTGTAATTTAGGTAGGCTCAACATTACATAGTCTTTAAGTATGAATACCTGATGTGTTTGGGAATCATTCTTTTTAATTGTTATGAAGTTAGCCAGTGTGATATAGTAGGTTGAGTGTTGAACTACAACTCTGAAGACCAGGGTTCAAATCCTCACTCATCCATGGAAACCCATCGGGTGACCTTGAACAAATCAAACTCACTCAACCTCAGAGAAAGGCAAAGGCAAACCCCTCTGAACAAATTTTGCCAAGAAACCCCCATGATAGATTCACCTTAGCATCACCATAAGTCAGAAACCTTGAAGGCACACAATAGCAAACTGTCATAAAGATGAGATATACAAACAGAGTGGTTGGCTGTAATTTCATATAGCATGCTTGATCCTGACATTGATTTTAAAATTCCACGTGTTCTTTGTCTCCTGTACAGAAACTATCCTTGTATGAACACTTCAATGGCCTGGAAGACACCAGCTGTTCCTTATAATGTCTCTGCCCTCTTACGAACCAAAACCTGGAGTACTGAAAACCCCTCACCCTCTTGCAAGTGCAGCACTAGGAGGAAACTCACGATGCTGCCCGAGTGCCCCTTAGGAGCTGGAGGATTTCCTCCCCCGCAGGTACTGGTTGACTTCAATTCACCAGTCTGAAGTACTGCAGCTAGTCTCACTTGGGTGGTAAAATGGGATGAAGATTTAAATTATACATCTGAAAAAATCCCCATGTAATTGTAAAAACTCAGATTTTGCAATTAAATGTAATACCTTGTACTTATTTCATTTAAAAGCAATACTTGCCCACTCACCACAGCTCAGTGGTACTCAAGGGACTCAGCTAACAATAAAATCAAGCAAAACATACACATCTAAAACAAGAAATATTTAAAACATCAATAAAGGAAAAGGAACTGTATCATGATCATGTTGGGCATGGATTCATTATCTCTTTTTCTGGGAAACAGGAACGTGTTGAAAATTATTTCTAAATGGATAGCTTGTTTGTTGCATTATTTGTAACCTTTTATTATTTCATTTGAGGTCTGAATACCCTAAAGGCGCTAGATCCCATCTACCTTGGAAGCTAAGCAGGGTCGTACCTGGTTATTACTTGGATGGGAGGCCACCAACGAATTCCAGGTGCTGTAGGCTATATTTCAGAGGAAGAAACTGGCAAAATCACCTCTGAGGATTCCTTGCTTTGACTTAAAAAAAAAACCTATGGAATTCATGGGGTCACCATAAGTCAGTCACAGGTGACTTGAAGGCACATATGCACATTCTTTCAAGTGAACCAAGTCCAGGACTGTGTCCTATTTCTCCTAATGGAAGACAATGTTGCCACACAGTGGTTAAGTTTACAAACTACATTAAGATTTGCCATAAGCCATTATTTCTTTATTTATTCATTTGCTAGCCACTGAGTTGTCTCTTGTCTGATTTTCTCTTAAATTACAAAGGTTTCTTATCCATTTCTCAGCCAGGAGAGAATATCTTGAGCTTTGAGTGTCACTTGCATTCATAGGAGGTGAAGCTTACCAAAAGTTTACAAATCTTTTGGCAGCCTTCAGTGAAACTAGCCTGGTTTAGGATTTTACATCACTGTTATTTTTTGTGATTTGAAACCAAGACACAGAAAAAAAGGGCAGCAGTTTCTCTTGAAACTCCCCAAGTGGAGGCAGGGCAAGCTCTCTGATTTCAGGAGCACAGCAATTTCTCAATGTAATCAAAACTGGAAAACTTTGCTGCAGGGCCTCTTCCTTCCCCTGCTACTCTGAACTGCCAAATTCTAATTGTCAAGAATGTAATGACTGTTTATTTTTCCTTTCAGAGAGTTCAGCGTAGCACAGAAATTCTTCAGGATCTCACTCATCGAAATATTTCTGATTTCCTGGTGAAAACATATCCCACCCTCATAAGAAGCAGGTTGGTACAGTGTCTCCCTATGTATAGACTGTCAATACTACAAAATCTACAAAGCTGTTTAATCATTTAACTAGACTGAGAATTCCTAATAGAGGGTCTAAGAATTCCGAATAGCATGTCCACTATTCAGCTCTCCATTTATTAGTAAACTGAGCAAAACAATTGTGCTATATAAACACTACCAATAACCCGATTAATTGTACAATGAGGTGGGTACAAAGGATTGGATTGGGAAAGGTTACTATATGTTGTTCACAAATAAGTGTAACGAAGCCACAATAGCTTTGCTAATTTTTTTAAATAAAAAAAAACCTTTTTCTGTTGTGATCCTGAGTACTGTCCCCACCAGCTCCTGCTGCAAATAGACACCACACTCTCTCTTTCCCCAGCCTGTCTAATGCTAAGGGATTCTGGGAGTTATAGTCCATCAACATCTGGAAGGCCACACATTCTCCATCTTTGCTATGAAGCATGTAGGCTCATAACATCTGTGCAGACCAAAAAGAAATCTAAAATACAAATGACAGTGCAATCCTAAACTCTTCTCCATGAACTTACATTGGTTTTGTGTTGAAATCAATGTCAGCAAAACATGGCAATTAAATCTGGAGGTGGTCAATTCTATTACACTGAATGTTGTGTCTGACAGATCCCTAAATTAGTGTGGAAAATTAAAGAATATTGTATGATATTACTAAGATATTAATTTTTCTGTTGCAGTTTAAAGAGCAAATACTGGGTAAATGAGCAAAGGTAGGAAACTTGCATCTTGTATATTCTCTGTTGAATGTTGAAAATGAATGAGATTTGCTTTTAAATGAACAGCAGAAAGCATGATACAACTAATTAAGCACTATCTGCATGTGATGGACTATGTATAGCTGGTTTGAAGGCAACATTTGTTTAGTTTAAATACACTGTTTACAACACTTGAGGAAATGAATATAATTTGAGTAGAGTAAACTTACAGTTTTGTCCTTCAGTTACCAGTGTCTGCCAAGCATCATAGCTAGTCATCACAGCAGGTTCTGGCAGTTGAGGTACAAAAAAAAGTAATGTTTTCAAGCTCTTATGGTAGATGTCTACCTTCTTTCAGTTAATACTACTTTTATTCTTAAGGGATATTTTACCATGTTGATCATCTATTTAAAAGAGATACAGGCCTGACCAGGTGGGCTTCATGCCAGGCAGGCAACTGGCAGACCCGGTCCACAGAGTATTACACATTCTAAACCATGTCAAACAATCAAAAATACCTTTGGCTCTCCTGTCACTCAGTGCCTTAAAAGCCTTCAACCGAATGGAATATCCGTATCTTTTTATTATATTGAACAAAATGAATTTCGGCCACAGATGTATTGAAGCATTGTGCCATATCTGTTACAGCTCAGAAGCAACAGTTGTAGTTAATGGGTATGACTAGGGGAACTAGACAAGGGTGCCCACTGTCACCCCTCCTATTTGCCCTAATGTTTGAATCCCTAGCAAATCTTATCAGATCTCAAACCAACATAACTGGTTTCAATATTAATGGCCAGCATCACAAGTCTGCCCTTTATGCGGATGATGTGTTAATTTTTCTGACCAACTTAGAAACATAATTTCCCCCACTGAAAGAGTCATTTGAAGTGTTTGGCAAATTTTCAGGTTTCTGAATTAATTTGGCAAATCTACTATGATGACCTTGATGATCACACCAACATCAACAACATTGGTAATGCCTCATGAATTTATGCATTGATTAGTCCATCAGATTTTACTTATCTGGGAATAATCATAACTAAAGACACTCAGCAACTTATACTCAGGAATTACAACCCATCTACCAAGTGGATGTCACAAAAATTGAAAGTATGGAAATCACTAAAACTTTCCATTCTAGGCCTAATTGCTCTAGTCAAAATGTTCTTGCTTCCCGCTGGTTATTCCTATTTTAAAACATCCCGTTGAACCCCTCTGCTTCCAGACTTACAAAATGGCAGTCAGCAATTAACTTGCCTTCCATGCCTTCCAGTTAAGCCAAATTGTACAATTGATCAAGGATGATGAATCCATGAAATGGGTTAGCTTGGAACTTGGCAAAATAAGTTCAATGGAAGTTTTTCCCCCTCCACAATCAGACCACAAAACACAAGCTCAAAGCAGGTGTCAATCCCTTTCTTCATAATTCTCTCACAATTTGAAATAAATGGAGGCATGTCCTTGCTCCTGATCTTTCCCCTTTGAAACCTTTTTTCTTACACCCAAACTTTCCAAGAGCTGGTCAGTTCCTCCCTGATAGAACATGGAAGCAGGGGGACATTTATTATATTGTTGATTTATTTGCAAACAGAAAACCTAAATCTCTTGATATGTTAAAGATGTCCTTCCAATCTGGTTCCAAATGCACCAACTCACCTCCTTCATATTGAGCCTAGGCTCAACAGGGCAATTTTTATGGCCACTCACCCAATATGAGACCTTTTGTTTAAAAAACTACAGCCCAGACTATGGGAATTGCAGCATGTATATACAGTCACTTGCTGGAATTCATATACAGAAAGGGCCAGTCTGTCCATTCATTCTGGCAATCGGAATTGAAGTTATCGATACCGGAATTCACATGGACACGTATTAGGTCCGCGACCCCATTTAAATCCAGATCAGCATCCACAAAGAAAAACTTTCTAAAAACTTTATATAGATGGTAATGGTACGGAGCCTCCCAACAGGCTGCTGGAGAGGGTGCAAGGAACCAGGCTCCTATATTCACATGTGGGTTGAATGCCCCAAGGTACAAGAGTTCTGGCAACTTGTTCTACACCAGATCTCCTGTATCGCACACCAGACTTTATATTTTTGTCCTGCGTTGATTCTACTTTCAGTATTTGTCAACAGAAATGCCACACTTAAACATAGAAAGCTGATTTTTTTTATCATGGCTGCAAGATTGGAGGTGGCCAAATATTGGAAGCATGGGAATTTGTCTATTGAAGATTGGTAGGAAAGGGTATGGATTGTGTGATTGATTAATGAAAAATCTTTCCAACACAATGAGACTTTGTAATGGTCATTTAAAGCATGACATGTTTTATGAGGTCTGGATGCTTTTCATTGACTATGTAAATAATCCTTCACACCACCTCCAACCTCCAGATTCTCACAACAACTTCTGGAAGGACACTTTACAACTTAACACATTTGATGGGTCACACTGGTGAAACCCTGCAGACCAATGATCATTGAGCAACATCACACCCTGTGGTTATTGTTTTATTTGTTCTTGTATCTTCCATTTTCCTTTTATCACTTCCTTAATTGCACTGTAATATTTTACTGTTTTATAAAGATTTGAAAATCAATAAAAATAATTGTTAAAAAAGAGAGAGATGTAGGTGGGCTCCTGTGATGATCTTTTGTTCTTGTGTTTAGATATGGAGGAATTTCTGTTGGAGGAAAGCTCCCAGTCCTTCATGTCACTGGAGAACAAATTGTTAATGTCCTGAGAGATCTTGGTCAAATGATGAACATAACAGGGGTAAGTAAGGATTGTTGTGTGTCCTGTTTCCCACTCAATCCCCTAGTGGTCTGAACAAATTTAAGCATCTTTGTTCATGTCTGTAGCACTGAAATATGTATAAATATTTAATATTGGTTTACTTTCTGTTATGTAGGGTGAAGCAACAATGGCTGTCTCTAAGGAAATGTCAAACTTTCTTAAATACATGGAAACTGAAGACAACATAAAGGTACAATTGCCCCTTCATTGTTGCAGGGGATTCATTCCAGAACCCCCCGTGAAATGGGAAATCGCTTATATTCAAACCCCTTTGACTTGAATGTCCTCTCTTCTTCTTGCAGGTGTGGTTTAACAACAAAGGCTGGCATGCTATGGTCAGTTTTCTCAACATAGCCAGTAATGCAATCCTGAGAGCCAATCTGAAGCAAGGCAAAGATCCTGAAGAATATGGCATAACAGCTATCAACCACCCACTGAACCTTACCAAGGAGCAGCTCTCTGAGGTCACAGTGTAAGTAACACATATTACCTGTTCTATTTGCCTCCCTCATTTTTGGGCTGGTCTGGGCAGAGTGGAGTGGAAAGAGGGAACACACCCATAAGCAAGCTAAAAACTTCTAACTTCAGAGGTTGCTGGAATTCAACTCTCAACAGTCTCATCCACCACAATCTGGTGGCCACACATTGGACATCCCTACCTTAGCCTAGGATTAGTGCAAAAAGCAAGTTAATCCCCAGTTACTCTGAGCAGATAACGTGTCCTTCTATTTAGCTATAGTTGTGAACAGAATACAAAGATGCCTTGCAAAAATAGAAGGAAAACCCCCAATAGCCACTCAGTTTTTGGAAAGCAACTGCTGCCTTTTCCAGGAGAGTGTGGGGGGGGGGTTGGACTGAGAGTGCAGAGGATGAGAATTTAACATTTACCTCTCTATTGAACACACACACACACACACACACACACACACACACACACACACGAGCTGCTATTTGCTTGTCTTCAGAGCAGATAACAATGGGAGGGGATCATTCACAGCATAAAAGGATGTGAAAAAAAGAGTTACCATAAATCCCTTCTCTGAGAATTACAGCCTGACCTTTATCAGTGTTCCTTGCCACTCCTTTTACTAACGAAAGTGTCCAGTGCTAAGAACTTAATGTAACATGTAGCTTGAACCTCACATTAAAGTCATCATTAAGCGGTCTCTAATCGTAAAAAAGGCAAACAGTGGTGAAAGGAATATATGGATGAATACAGAATGATTAATTGCACTTAGCTTCTATCAAAATCAATGGAACTAATCTGCTATGAGTGAGATCTTACACTTTTCGTTACACTTACACATTCCAATTTACAGTGGTTACTTTGAGCTCTAATATGCAAATATTAATAATATTATCGAGCCTACATGGTGTAATGGTTTGAGTGTTAGACCTAGGACTCTTGGAGCCCAGGGTTCAAATCCCTGTTCAACCATGGAAACCCACTTTGGCAATTCACTCTCTGCCACTCAAAGTAAGGCAATAGCAAACTCCCTCTGAACAAATCTTGCAATGGAAACCCTATGATGGATTCATCTTAGGGTCACCATAAGTCAGAAATGACTTGAAGGCACATGACCAGCATCACAACAGCAGCAAGCAAACAAACAGTATCAAGAAAAAATAATATTTCATAAGATATTTCAGTTGCTGACGTTGTGCCATCTTCTGTTGGGAATGCTGGAATTCATTATTTCCTATTCTGGAAGTGCACTTCAGTCCATGATAGATCTGAAATTATAGCTAGCTCCTCAAACTAAAACACATCAAACATGGCAAATCAAGTCTTCCCAAAGATTAGCTTCTATTTCTGCTGAAATTGTTCCTCTAGATCTGTGGTTCCCATCCTTTTTTATGCCCCACACTTATAGGAAATGTTTGATTAATGTTCCCACACCCTTTAAAACTAATATCACATTTGAAGATTAACCATTCTAATTTCTAAACCACAAATTAAACATATAATTGTGCGAGTGAACAAACTGAACTTTAAAAAAATAAGCTTTTAACTTAGTGTATAAAGTGCCAATCTAAACTGAGCAATTAAATTCTAACTTATTCAGAAAATATTGTAAATACTGTAAATTGTAAAATTATCTTCTTTTATATACTAAAGACTATTTATGCAATACAACCACATACTACCACTTCTCAGGGCACACTGGGAGAGGACAAAAACCACCCTTTGTCACACCCCCTGAATTTTCATCTCGTACCCCTTGGGCATTCAGGCATCCCAAGTTGGGACCCCTGCTCTGCATAAAATGTTCATTGGCTGTCCCTAAACTTTTTTTCCTCCATTTCAGACTGACCACTTCAGTAGATGCTGTTGTTTCCATCTGCGTGATTTTTGCCATGTCGTTCATCCCAGCAAGCTTTGTTTTGTTTCTAATTCAAGAACGTGTGACGAAAGCCAAGCATCTTCACTTTGTCAGTGGTGTGAGCCCTTTTGTTTATTGGTTCACCAATTTCCTTTGGGACATTGTGAGTAATTTTTGCAAGTGAGCTAATAAAATATAGGGGAGGGTCATTGGTCAGTGGTAGTTCACCTGCTGTGGATGCAGAAGGTCCCTGCCTCAGCCCCTGTCATCTTCAGGTAGGAGTGGTGAGTCTTGGGAAACCTCTGCCAGACAGCGTACACAATATTAAGCTATGTGGACCCAATGTGTGGCTCAGTATAAGGTAGCTTCCTATCTTGTAGAGACCAGAGCTTGGAAAAGTTCCTGTTTGGACTGCAACTCCCAGAATCCCCTTAACCAATTAGCCAATTTGCCAAGCTCTGGTAGGGACATAGGTTCGATACATTGGGCAGGGATCATACAAGTCCTGTCGAGTACTGTTGTAAAGCCTTGCCATAATAGCTTGTTCTAGCTGTTTCCTCAAAATTTTGCAAGCATTGAAACAAATCCCAATTTGTATGTCACACGTTCTGTATTGAAGTGGTATAACCATCCTTTCAAAACATCAAGTTTGGATGTCCTTTACATAGATATGCTGAACATATGAAGCTGGCTTACACTGAATCAGACCTTTCAAGTGAATCCATCAGATAAGATCTATTGAAATAAATGAGACGATTAGTCATGGTTATCTTAAATTGCATTTATTTTAGTGAGCATTTTCTAAGTATGACTATGAGTGTATTTAAACCACACTGTTGCAGCAGTTTGTGGAATTTAAATTGTCATGTTTCCATTTTATGGAATCTTGGGATTTCTAGTTTAGTGAAGTACTTGGACTTCTCTGATAGCAATGTCAGCAGATTCCCTTGAATACTGCACTGTAAAATTACTATATTGCTGGGAAATACTGGAAAAACAGGTACAGATTTTAGTTCAAAGTGACTTCAGGATTTTAAAAATGGGCTTTCCTTCTCTCTTCCTCTTCTCTCCCACCATCTTAGTTGAATTATACTGTGAGTGCTGGCCTGGTAGTGGCAATATTCATTGGTTTCAAAAAGAAAGCCTATATCTCACCCACCAACCTTCCTGCATTTGTTACATTGCTACTTTTATATGGGTAAGTCATGTATGTATTACACTAATTCTTAGCAAGGTCATTATGAAGACAGTGTGAACAACATGTTCAGGATGTTGATATGCTTTGTATTCAGTAGGCACCTTCATTCAAAAAGATAAAGTCAAGGATATTAAATTTTCATGTGCTAGTTAACTCCCAATAAGAAAGTAATTTCCAGGGTATTCTTTGTAGGAATTGAAGTGTTCAGGAAAAATTGATCCAACATGAACAGATTTTTCTTTACAACAGTTTAAATTCTATTTGCAAGTAATCAACCAATAGGCACTAAGAGAAAAAGTGATTCTTCTACACTGTATCTATATTATACAAATACAATATAGCCAAAATAATTTTCACCTAGTTAATTACTGTCGATACAATAATTCGTATATTTACTGACCTACTGTGTCTGAAAAAAGAATTAAAATAGGACTTTTATGTGCAGATGGGCCATAATTCCTCTGATGTACCCAGCATCCTGCTTCTTTAGCATCCCCAGCACTGCCTATGTTGCCTTGTCTTGCATCAACCTCTTCATTGGTATCAACAGTAGTGCCATTACTTTTATCCTGGAGCTTTTTGAAAACAACCTGGTGAGTGACCTCTCTCTATAGACTTTATTGTAACAAGGAGAGTGTGGTGCTTTTATCCACAATGCAGAGAAGAGTACCTGCGGATATGTTCCCCAGTGAGATTTATGACAGAGTTTGGCAGGTATGGTTTCTGAAAAGAAAAGTGTCAGAACTCATTTGAGATGCATGAATTTCTCATTTGTGGCCTTGGGGCCCCAGCACAAAAGATTTTGAAATCCTAGAGATTATAAATGGGTGCAGCAAAAGGAAGAAGTCCTTTGAGAGGTCCCCTGATTTTCCCTTTCTTCAGTGGCACTGCAAGTAAAGGCTTCTCTGCCAGCTCAACTTCTTGTTTTGCATAGCTATCACCCCCTCAGATTTCACTTAATAACCATAATAAAGGGTTCTGGGAAGGAAGAGTGCCCCAACTTCAAACATTCTCTTCATTTTTCAAGGATACTGACATAATGAGGTAATAGTAACCTAAGTATTTTTGTCTCTTGCAGCCTCTGCTGAAATTCAATAAAACCTTGAAAAGTATCCTGTTAGTCTTTCCTCATTTCTGTCTGGGCCGTGGACTCATTGACCTAGCCATGAACCAAGCAGTGACTGACGTATATGCTCGGTTTGGTAAGTACAAAAGAAAGTGGGGTTGTTCTTGTGGCTAAGTGTAATTTTGTGCCTTGGGTTTGCCTTGCCAATACTTTCCTGACACCCTGGAGGATGAGTCTGCCTTTCCTCCTTTCAGGTTACAGATGCAGGTATACTCAGGCCAATAGGCAAAGTAAATATAGCTTTAGATTTATATGTTCACTTATATGTTCTTATATGGTAAACTAAAGTACATTTCCCTGACATTGTCAGTGGTAAGGCTATTTAATAACTTTTATGTTTATAAATTGCACATATATCCCTGCTTTTCTTCAAGTGAGCTCAAGATGGCTACATTGGTCTTCTCCTCCCCAGGTAAAACAATATCCCTGTGGGATAGATCAGGCTGACAGAGAAAGTGACCGGCATAAAGCCACACCTGAGTTTCACGCCACAGGTGACCCCTGAACCTGGATCTTCTAAGTGCCAATCTAACACTTTAATCACTATGCAACGCTGGCTCTCAAGCCCCCATCCCTCCTGAATTGTTGCATATTATAATACCAGTATGCACTGAATGTGCCATAGTACAAAATGCCACATAGATTTAAAGCACCAACAATATAGATTGCTGAGAGAAGTCCAGACTTTTCTTGAACATGTTAATTTTGATATGGTGAAACTTGATTATGGCAAAACATCTGATTTCTGAAGCTATGTGGTGGAGAAACAAATTTGCCTCCTCATTTTCCATTTGCAAATCTCTACCCAGAGACTTGTTCAAGCAGAGTGACTGCATATGTGGCTGGCATTGCAAAGGCAGACTCTGTCCAAAGTTTAGAATCATTTTAGGGAGCAAAATGTTGGTGAACATTTTAAATAAATTGGAGCATTTAGTCTCCATGAATGAATGCCTGAAGAAGACCCCCAACAAGAGTCTTTCTACTCAGGTGCATTGAGGAAATGTGATATACAGCCTCTGCAATGTATACAGGGAGTGTTTTACATTATACCTCTAGGGAGTGGAAACACTCACCGTAGATACTGTTTTCAATGAAGCATATATTTTTAGTGTATACTAATATAGTCAGCCCTCCATATCCAAAGTTGCTGTATCCAACCTTTCATGGCTTGAAAATATTAAAAAATATTCCAAAAAGCAAACCTTGGTTTTGCCATTTTATATAAACGACAACATTTTACCATGTCATTATATATAACAGCACTTGAGCATCCACAGATTTTGGCATCCACAGGGGGAGGGGGTCAGTCCTGGAACCAAATCACAGCAGATACCAAAGGCTCGCAGTACTGTATGAATATTTTTATCTAATTGGAATTTGGCTAATTGTGCTTGTGAATATTCATCTTTTTTTACACTGACATTTTCCTTGCCTCTCCACTTTCTTTTGTCTCTTCTAAATCAAAATTGTATTGGAAACTACTTAGATCAGAGGCCATTCTTTGTCTGCCTGTCTGTCTGTCTGCATCTCCCGCCCTCTCTCCCTCCATCCTCTACTTAGAGTGGCTCCTAAAATGTTGGTGAAATAAATACTAGGCACTTGCTTATACTTAATTCAGGTCTTCCAAACAATCTTCTGTGTCATTAATTTCTGTGTTTGATACAGCATGGTTGAGTTGGTTTAAAATGTGCATCATGAAGCATCCTTATGAATGGCTTTGGGAACCTGTGTAGGAGTTCCTTGGTAATGAAGTCAATTATTTTAGTAGCTTTTGTTTAGAGAAGCAAAGCTTTACTCAGGTAGTAATTAAGAACGGTTTTGGTTGGTTTCATCCCAAAGGAGAAGAGCGTGTCTTGAATCCGTTTCACTGGGATTTTGCTGGAAAAAACATGGTTGCCTTGGCAGTGCAGGGTGTTGCATATTTTGTTCTGAATCTTCTG
>NC_056525.1:109769182-109801060 GCF_019175285.1 Sceloporus undulatus
ATGCAGCATAATTTCTTCTCTACCAGATGGTATGTTGGAAAACTCTGCGCCTTCAGAAGTCTTATCTATATGAAATTAGTGTAGACGTGTTTGGTTTCAAAGTAGTGTGTGTGTGTGTTGGGTAGGGAAGGGTTAATGCAAGTTGCTCTTCAGACATGAACTGAATTATTAAATTCAGTCAGTCTGTTTTGTTTTGTTTTTTCAGGCTTCCCCAAAAAACTATGATGCCTGTTATAGATGAAGATGAGGATGTTGCAGAGGAAAGACAACGAATAATGAATGGAGGAGGCAAAACAGACATTTTAAAATTGCAAGAATTGACCAAGGTAATTTCCAGAAATTATATTAACTGGAACGAGCAAATGTATTCCCTCCTGCTTCCTCTGATACTAAAAATTCATGTTTTCAAGCTTCATCATTACTGGCTGCCTTAAACACAAACACTGCATCATTTCTTGAAAAGAGAAGTTATTTGGTTCATATATATGGAGGCTATGCCAACTTCTTTGAGCCTGCTATATTTATAAGGGCAACTATATTTTTAAAGCATTAAACATAACTGATATATTCCTATACATTTTTACCATGGCTTGTCTTATTAACAGTACAGTATTTAACTTGGAGGATTTCGTGTATATTCTTTTTCTGTTCTATTTTGCCATCTCTCAACCCTAAAATTGGCTCAGGTAGATTAGCCATGGATTTCACAGAACAAAGGCATTTTTTTTTAAAATCCCCATTTTACTCTAGATTTATGCAAGAAGACATATTCCCGCTGTAGATAGGCTCTGCGTGGGTGTTCGTCCTGGAGAGGTGAGTTGTCCAACATTGCTGTAACATACTTTAAAGTAACTCTGTTTTAAAATCTTCTGGAAGTAACAAATTTTGTGCTAATATATAACATAGTGCTTTGGTCTCCTGGGCGTGAATGGAGCTGGCAAAACAACAACATTCAAAATGCTGACTGGAGATACTGAAGTAACATCTGGAGATGCTATAGTGGCTGGCCACAGGTAAGTTGTGACAAATGCCAAAACAGACCAACACAGTAAACAATGTACAGCAGTCTATATCTGTTAACAGAGCAAGTGCCATTAGCAATATGCCCCTTCTCAGGCTGTGAAAAGAATTATCTATATTTTTTCCATAAGGTTGTTTATTTATAAGCTCTTTTTTGTTAACATTGATGTCACAGCTTTAAGCCAAAGGAGCTCAAGGTGTGTCATACATGGTCCTCTGCCCCATTTTTCTTCTTTCTGCCACCCTATGAGCCAGTTTAGGCTGAAAGAAATGTTAGCAGCCAAAGATCACCCGACTGACTTCATCACAGAGTGGGGATTTGAACTTGGGTTTCCCTCATTGTAGCTCACCAATCAAATCAAGTCAACCACACTGGCTCTCCATGGGAAAGAGGAGAATGGATTTACCCAGCATTTCTGATCCTTGTAGAATATATCTCTGATCTCCATTGATATGGTAAACTGATACATTTGGAGGTGCAGTACGTCACAACATAATGTTAGCAGGTATTTCTTCTGTGAGAACCATGGTGTAGTGGTTTGAATGTTAGACTGCAATGCTGGAGATCAGGGTTTGATGCCCTGCTTGGCTGTGGCAACCCACTAGGTGACCTAGGGCAAGTCGCACACTCTCAGCCCCAGAACCCCCATGATAGGTTCATGTTAGGGTCACCATAAGTTGGAGATGACTTGAAGGCACACAACAACAACAAAATTGTTCTGTACTGCATTGTATCTCTTCTTCTGAGCAGTATTGTTCACAATTGTGGTTTAATATTAAAGCACTGAACTGACAACATGAATAATTTCCATTAAAATCTGGAGAAGGGAAAACCTCTGTACTTATTTTTGGCTGTCTTGACTTAGGGAGTACAGGTGTGTATATGACTGCTCTCCTTTTATTACATGTATATCTTTCATTCCTTTTTAAAAAGGAGTCCATGGTCCAAAACACACTGCAGAAATAATCCAGTTTGAGACCACTTTAACTGCCCTGGCTCAGTGCTAGGGAATCCTGGGAATTGTAGTTTATTATGGTACCAAAGGTCTCTGACGGAGAAGGCTAAATGTCTCACAAAACTGCAGTTCCCAATAGGTGTGATTTGGACCTGTATCTATTGAATCTTTCAGGGTAGAATGTCAGCACATCAACCAATGAAAATGCATTTAACTAAGTGGTAGCAGAAAGCATTCCAGAAATATTTGTGTGCTAGTACTAGAGATGTTAAGGTATGGAAGGATGGAACAGGAAAAGTATTTTATGTTCCCCCCCCTTCTTTGTCCCACCCCAAAATGGATGGTTTTATTACCCCAGGATTCCTCTCTCCGCTCTATGTATGTATATTTGCTTTGATAGGGACATGAAGAGCTATTTTAGACATCTAGGTGAAACTGGGTGCCAAATCTAAAATCTGTGTACCCACTGTGTTGGAACTGTTTGAGCGGTCACACAGTACATGCAATATAGAAATGCAATCCACCACAACCACAAATTTACCTGCAGTCTGTTTCCATAGTGTATATATATTGCTGTCATGTACTGTTATACAGCCAAAGTGGCCCATTACTAAATCTTTAAACCTTTTCATTAAAAAAAAAACATTTATCACATATAAGAGAAGCAAGAGATAACCAAGCTCTGATGAAGAGATTTAAACTTTGCTTTCTACAGATTTAAGAGAGATTATTTCCAAATGTATATTTATGATAATGATGCCACGTACGGTGGAGAACATCAAGATATTGTTAGACTGCAGCATAGCCACTGGCAAGGGATTATGGGAATTGCAGCTCAACATTTGGAGGGTTGTATGTTTTCCAGTCTTGCCTTTGCTCAATTCTTTTCTCTCTTCCAAAGCTATGGATTGAATGTGACTGGAATTCAAATAGATCTCTCCACCCACCCACCCTTTTACTGTTTTTTTTTCCAGTATATTGACTCATATCTGTGATGTTCATCAAAACATGGGCTACTGCCCCCAGTTCGATGCTATTGATGATCTTCTCACAGGAAGAGAGCACTTGCGTCTTTATGCATGTCTGCGTGGTGTGCCAGCAGCAGAAGTGGAGAGGGTAGGGACAATTTCTTCTTCAGCATTCACTAACATTTGAAGCATAATACTTAAAAAAAGGAAGGAGAGCAATAAATCAAAAATGGGTGCAGACAAACAGCTACAAGGCTGATTACACATTAAAAATCTTGTTTAAGAGCACTGAACAATCTGTTTTATGATAATGTTCTTTGGACTTTATTCAGTGATAACCGTGCATAATAGGGAGTTATGTGAGGCTGTAGTTTGTATAACATTTGAATCTGTGTTATGGTGAAGATAAACAATTACCTCTGTGGAAGATGTAGGTAATCAGTTTTGGCTGTTCCCATTTCTGTGTTACAGTTTTGTGCAGAGAAACTGATCTGCAGATACAGTCTATGAAACTGTACAATGTCTTTGCACTATCAGGGTCAACAATGGAGTTTTGTGTGAGTTCCCAAGTGTGTAACACAGAGCAATGGATCTGCTGTTATTTCTGTGTAACAACAACAACAACAACTACATTTATTTATATCCCACCTCTCCAAGCAGATCAAAGCAGCTCACAATAGTAAAACAACATTAAAATACAGTAAAACATCATAACTTATAAATTCTCCCATCCACAATAAAAATGCATTTTAATTATAAACTAAGCAGGGACAATTGATGGGAGGCCACTGAGAGGCTAGTGTGGGAAAGCCTTCCAGAAGAGATATGTCTTGACCACCTTTTTAAAGCAGTCAAGACTGACAATATGTCGGATCTCCTCCGGCAGGCTATTCTGTAACTTGGAAGTGGCAAAAGAAAAGGTCCTCTTGGTAACCACCGCCAGCCATTTTTACTGGCTGCAGTAAGTTTTTACCAGAGGACTTCAGTGTGTACTGTGTACTATGCAATCCCAGTCACTGTTGCACCCATAATACATCTATTTCACAGAATTGGATTGAGTGTCTTGGTGGTACAACAACCTCTAACTAAGACATCTAATTTGCACAGCAAAGTATGATGTTCCCTTATATGTGATATGAGGCACAAATAAGGATCTCCATATTGGATACAGCTTTCTGCCTGCAGCCTGAGACTAATGATTGACTGGTCAGTTCAGAAATTTGTTCAGACTTTTTCCTGGAAATTTCTGAACTGATCAGATAATTATTAGTCCCAGGCTGCAGGCAGAAGGCTGTATCCAATATGGAGATCCTCTGGTGAAACAGTGGAATTCAGCATAAGAGGGTATCATCTCTCTTTTCTAGCTCAGCCTCCTCAAGCACCCCAAAATAACAGAGAGCTGGAAAACACCCCAGAGAATTCCTAGGTTTGCAGGAGGCATGAGAAGAGAAAGAAGTTCTGCAGTGTGCATTAGCATCACACTGGATTTAGGCTAGAGTGCTTGAAATCCCTTCCTTTGTGTTGCTATAACAGAATTATATCCATCCCTCCACACAGTGTGCAGATATGCTCTGAGCAATGCTAAAGTGAGTGCATGTCTATGGGGTCATAATCTAAAAGTCTTCAAATCTTTTATTTATTTCAGCTCAGGTGGCACTTGGTTCTATTCATGGATAAAGTCTACCTAGAGATGACCCAGTAATATAAATGGGACTTGTTAGCCACAACTAACTCAACTCTCATTGATTTAAGTGGTTTGCTCCATATAAGATATACTCCTGTGCATTTATTCTCTTGAACCAGAATAACCTTCTCCTTTCACTTGGAATGTTTATTAAATTGAAATGTATATACTGTTCAATTCATTTTTTAAAAAAATATTTGAGCAGTGAACAGTATCAAATCTCAAAGTTAATCCAATATAATACAGTACAAGAGAATAATAGGAAACAATCTTAAAGGCAACATATAGCACACATATAAATTGGAATGTAAATCAGCAAAAGCTTGTATGGAAAATGTTTTAAAGAAGCAAATAATTCTTGAATATTAGTGTAAGTCTGCCTAAATAAATATGCACATAGGTCTCCCATTCTCTGCCTTGAATTGACATGTTGGATACTCTTGCATGCATACCAAGGAGGGTGTTATCCCATTATGTACCTGCAATGAACTCATCATGGATTGGGGTGCTCCCATAATATTTGATGTAACTATAATATTGGTTTCCTTTCTTCCACAGGTAGCTGAGTGGGGCATTCAGAAGCTTGGTCTCTTGGCATATGCAGATCAGTTGGCAGGCACCTACAGTGGTGGGAACAAGCGCAAGCTCTCCACTGCCATTGCACTAATAGGTTGCCCTCCATTAGTCCTACTGGTAAGTAGCTTGATGGTGAAGAAAGCAGAAAATTGGCAGGGCAGAAATCAGTTTAATTCTGCAAGGATCAGGAAAATTTAAAATGTCCCTGATGAACCATATTTCCAGGCAGTCTCCCATTGATTTGTTTAGTAGGTGGATGGGTTAGGTTTTTTGTGTAATTTGTTACCAGTCATGTTTTTTATGTCCTTTCTTTCTGACCATGATGAAGACTAGCAAGCTATGTGATGCCCTCTTTAGCAGCATTTCCTAGAATTCTAGTATTTGAGGCATGCTTTTGTTTTCTGAATTAAATTTGGAGACATGTTTCACCTTTACAGAAGAACATATTTAGTTTTAGAATGAGCTAGAGCAAAAATACTGAACCCTAAACTAGAGCCTCTTAGAAATGTATTACACTGTGAGGCAAAATTCAAAGGATAGAAAATGTTAAAGATGTCCCTCTATTTTTTTAAACTCCTCTTCAAATCCCATCTCATTGATCTCCATCCTCATTGATTCTACACAGTAACAGAAGGCCCTTGTTCCTGGCTGGAGACATGAACATTCCTGCAGTGGTACGGCATACATCACCATATTTATTAAAAAGGGAATATCCAATTGTTGTGGTCCATTAATTCTGTTCTTATAGGATGAGCCAACTACAGGAATGGACCCTCAGTCTCGACGCTTCTTATGGAACTCAATTGTCAGTGTGATCAGAGACGGAAGAGCTGTGGTTCTGACTTCACACAGGTAAAACAAACATGCTCACACAAAATTGGCAACGAAACCAAGGTCCTTGTTCACACAGACAGCGGATTCAAATTTTCAGAAACAGTATGGAATGCACTCCTCCTATTAGTGTATTTCTTTGTTTAAAATGTCCTGCCCCCTCCTATATCAAAAGATCTCAGGGCATGGCACAAATAAATATGTACCATGTCTGATTGCAGGTGGAATGCTACAAAGTCAGGGAGAAAGCTTTTAACCTATGTAACCTCTTTCCTGATCTGCTAGCTTTCTGAGCGCATAGAGATTTTTAAAATGTTTTTATCCTGTCCTTCTGCCAAGGAATGCAGGACAGCATGTCTCATTTGCTCTTGTCACTTAATCCTTGCAAAAGGTATGTGAGGTACATTATGATGAGAAACAGTAAAGGTCCAGGGTTACCCACTTGTACTGAGTGGGATTTAAATCTCACTCCTAATTTCCTTGAGGTCACCCTTGCCTCTGACCACAATTAGTTCTTACTGTTATTATTTTTCTGCCCTCCCCTCTTACATATCTGTGATGATGGCTGTGCAAAAAAAGCAAACCCAATGTAGGACACAACAGGAGCTTTATTGCCTGGTGTCCAGACTCTGGCCCAATACGGAAAAGTCTTAACTAGGACAGAAAACCAGGGGATTGTATGGGGGTAGGAAGTTGATTTTGCATTCTGCCTGACATACAACATTTTTCTCTCGTTCCAAGCATGGAAGAATGTGAAGCACTGTGTACACGCTTAGCCATCATGGTTAAGGGGACATTCAAATGCCTGGGCACTATCCAGCATCTCAAATACAAGTAAGCTAGGCACTTGTCTCTCACTTTTATTCTAGTACATTTAAGTAAGGAAATCATGGCTTTTATGTTTCAGTTTTTAAGGTGCAATCCACAGAGCTCTGCACTGAATTTAATGGGAGAAAGAGATTAGTAGACCATCTTGGGGGACAGAGCTGGACTCCAGATGTGAAATTTTATAACAGTTTGTCTTCTCCAAAGAAATTCTGGAATGATTATTTGGGTAAAGGTCTTAGAATTCTCAGTTAAAGATTCCTAACTATACCCCAATTTTGTCCAGTCTATGGTTCCTTGAGGAAACTGTGTTAAATTTGTCTTTGCTATGTGCTATAGGGAAAAATCAGTTGCTTTTTCACATGCATCAGTTTACTGACTTCAGTACACAATGTTATGTTTTTGGGTACCTACCAATTACACAGCCCATCAAGAATCCTAACCCCGTTGTTGCTACTCTTTTCTGCTCTGCTCTTCACAGGCAGCAATAATGGAGGCAGGAGCACAACCCTTTCCTCACACTGTGGATTCACAAATCTGGAACCTACATGTATGTGGGTGCCTCATATAGAACATAAAATTACATGCAGAGTTTGATAAGCTAGTACAGCTACAGAGCACTATTAGGCATGAAGGCTGTCAGTATTTCCACTTCCCAGAAATGTATGTTGTAACCATCAGCCCTCAAAAATAGCTTTAGGAAGCATAAAAAACAGCAATGGGGTGAAGAGTAGCCCTAGACAAGTAGATATTTTCTTGAACATCTCTGGATCCAACCTAATAGACACTCTTTTCTGTTTAGGTTGGGCACCTGAAATGGAATACCCGAACGTATGGTGCCCACCTTGTGCTTTCCTAAACAGGTGGTGCAGGTGAATCCATGTTGCTCTTGCAGTGACTAAACCCATTATTAAAAATTATTTACATCACACTTCCTCTTCATTACTTTAACACACCAAAATTAAGTCTGATCATTCCAAACACACAGAATTGTTTCACTACTGAATATGCTGCACATTTTGATCCATGCAAGGAATCCAAAGTAGTTTGAAATACAAAAGAAGACAGACTATTGAAAGCCATGAGACAAACGTTCATTTGTTGTATTTAGCCAACTGGGAAATATGTGTGGCTTCCAATCTGTGGTTTTTTCTGCACCAACTCATTTTCACATGATAACACTGAAAATAGCACAAGGGTCTGGTGCAGTCTGCTGTCCCTAATCAGCATTTCAATTTCTGTTTTGTTTATATAAGAATTAGTACCTTATTAATCAAATCCTAAGCTTTCTGAAATACTGGCTGTATGCATTTGGAAATATCTCTTTGTGTTCATCCATGCCGGTCCTGACCTGTTGCTATTTCCTTGCTGTTATTACTATGCATGCATACACCCACACCCCACTTTTAATTCTAGATTTAAGATATAAGAAACTACAGCCAGTTTCAATTTGGATAGCTGATGGATCGATTGCATTTCTTAAATGCCTCTACATTTGATCAATATACTTACATGAATGCACTCTCATCACTTCATTAACCTCTGGCCTTTCACAGATATGGAGATGGATACATTGTTACCTTGAAAATCAAGGCCCCTAAACCTGGATTGCCTCCGGATCTGAGTCTAGCTGAGCACTTCATACATCTGAACTTCCCAGGCAGTGTACAGAGGGAAAAACACTACAACATGCTTCAGTACCAGATATGCTCTTATTCACTGGCCAAGATCTTCCGGTTGATTCTCTCCAATAAGGACAGCCTACATATTGAAGAATACTGTGTCACCCAAACCACACTGGATCAGGTAAATTGCAAATATATTGAAAATAGAAATAACCCATCAAGTAAGTACAAACAACCAAACCACAAACCAGCCTGTTCTGTTACTAGTTTTGACAACAGGCAATTTTTAAAATAAAGGTTATACATTTGTAGATGTGCAAGTGCTGATTTAAACAGAATATAATGATGAACTGTCATTTTTGGTGAGGAAATGCCTGCAACATTTGCAGACATGCTGACTGGCATCTGATGTAAATCAGACCTATTCCATCACAATTCACTGTTTTAGTTATTGCAGGGGCTGGAATTCTGTTCTGACCATTATCAAAATCCACCCCAAAACCTATATTGTAAATAGCACTCCGCACACCCCCTGCCAAACATGGCCATTTCCAGGGTGTCAGAGTGGCAGGATGAGGAAGAACAAATCCAGCTATTTTCCTATGGACATGCTGTAAGAAACATCCCAAAGGCTCTCTGGAGGTCTCTGCAGATGCCTGTCATATCTGCTTTACAGAAGATTTTGCCTTTGGAAACAATTCACCCCTCTTGGTCTTCTCACACAGGTTTATGGTACTTTTACTAGATCTGCCCATGACTCAGATTAATTGGGGGATGTGAGTATTCACCACCACCCCACCTCAAATTGAGATCTTACAGTTACTGTAGAATTGATGAAGCCTAGAGTGATCTTCCAAATTTCACGCTCTGGAATTATAAGACCCCTCTATTTTTTATATTTTCACAAAACTTCTGTGTTTCTCTTCCTCTTCCTTTGCTAACTAGGCAAAGGCAGTTCTAATGGTGCATGTGGATGTTTTCTTCTCATAGGTTTTTGTGAACTTCGCTAAACAACAGATGGAGGATGAGGAAATTCCTCTACACCCTCGTGCAGCTGGAGCAAACAGAGAGGTGAAGGTGACCCCTGCTTTCTATCGACAGGCAACTGCTTAGAGGAGCTATGTAGCAGCTGAAGCAAAGTCCCCAGCAGCTGAGGATTGTGCCTAATGACTCTTGCTGGACAGAGTGATGGGTTCAAATGAGCTTGGTCAGAATTCTTCTCTAATGCAGCCATCAGCTATGAGTGTGGGTACTTTTTAAAAAGCTAAGTCTTCATGTCATCACTTCCTACTTTAATTCTAAACCAAAAGTGGAAAACAGCATGGATAGTAACTCTTTAAAAATGTGGAATTTATCTTGTGCAGAACATTAGGATTTAGTATCAACCAAGCACCAGTCTTCACTCAGTTCATTTGGACTTCTTCCTAACAGATGTTTAAGTTATAGCTAAGAATGATCTAGTTTTCCACTTACGATTCCCAGTTTCTATTTTATGGATAGTGATACATAGAAAGAGAGAGACTCAGAAAGTTTTATTCCACAGGAAAAAATAGTCTACTGTTTTTCTAGACATTTTTTGCTAAGATTTCATGGATTCACAGGAAATTTTTCATCTTCCGTGGCCTTCATTACATTCCCAGCTCATTTCTGTTAGGTCCTAGTTTTAACTTGGGAAGCAAAACCTGTCAGCAGATAGTGAAAATTCCAAAGGTTGGATACTCACTTCAGCTTCACTTCAGCCTCATGAAACCGATCAGCAGTGGAGTTCACATGTGCCATTTTCTCCACTGTGAAAATCTAATAGGAGTATTTAGCCTAGGCCTAGAACATCAGTTTGTAAATTTGTGATGTCAACATGAAACCACGTGAAAGAAATCCCCAAGGTGCTATTAATTTTATCACCTTTTTAGAATCCCATAGCATGAGTATTACACTATTTGTGGCTTGAGCTAATCTCTAAATGAGTAACCTCTATTGTTTGTTGGAGGTTTTTTTTAATCTTTCAATGTTATAAGTTACTCTGAAAAGCTTGTCAAAGGTAGACATTTTTCACATAAATAAATATCTAGTGTTTTTTTCAGCCGCAGTGCTGTAGGTTAGGAGACATAAGTCCATTGATTTCATAGCATGGCTATTGTCAGGCCAGGAAAGGCAATGGCATGTATATAGAGAACTTCCTAGCAAGCTTGTGAGGAACTGTTTCCTTATGCCAGGGTGACCAACATGGCAGGCAGCAGACATCAAATACCTAAGGAATTCTTATGAAGAATTGTGTTTGCTGTGTCTGAGTGGACAGCTCTTGATGAAATGGGCTAGTTTACCAGGAGGGGAGATTTTTGATTGAACATTAGGAAAAACTTGTCAATGATCAGAAAGTGTTTGTTTTTTAAATGAAACCAATTAAAGTGCTGGTGGGATTTTGTGTCCTGGAAGTCTTCCAGCAGACATCATAGACGTTCTAGTTCTCGATTTCCGACACCAAGCCAGAGGGTTGAACTACATGACCTACAAGACTGCTGCCAATATTTTGATTGTGTTTTGTAAGTCACCTTGATAATTTTAAATAGAAAAATGATTAATAAATGTATGAGTGAATTTGAATGAAAATATTAAAAGTCGTTTGTTATGATTTGCAATTTTCCACTGCTTTAGGTAACTTCTCCCAGCTAGCACTTCCCATTTAACCGAAATGTCTGACTTTAGATTTGTATCAGACTGGGTATGCTGTTTACCCTATAGTGCAGGACAACTATAGAGCTCAGGATCAGGGATGGGCAAATGCACCTACTGCAAAGCTGTTATAACAATCTCTGACTGTACCCCAATTCCTGCTCAACTGTCCTTTTTTTGGCAAGGTAAGAAAGAAAGAAAAGGTAAACTGCCAGGAACAACAATTTGCCTTTTAAAATGAGCTGCAGGAACACCCCCAAAATCTTTATTTTAAAAAAAACATGTCTTTCAGAACTACAAGTATCTAACCACTTCTGGGCCATTTTTGGCAGCTGCTGGAGGGTCCTGAGATACAATATTGAGCCCCAAGCCCAACAATATTACTCACCCCTTCTATATTGGATGTTTTTGGATTTCCATTTCCATGATCCATCACTATTGGCTATGCTACCTAAGACTGATGACAGCTGAAATCCAACAATATCTGGAAGGTCACACAAGTCCAATTCCCCCCGCTATTGCATACGTCTCTTTCAAACAGAGTGAAATTGCTTTGCCTGGTACAGAACAAAATTTAAATCTTCACCAAAAAGCTATAATATGTTATCTATTACAGTATTATAATTATTTGGACTGAGTTCAAAATATAAGCTTAAGTTTATTGCATATTCTCTTTACAAACTGTGGAAAAATCTGTACATTGTTTCTAGACAAATAAATATTTGTTGCTGAAGTCATAAAGCCTTATCACACGTGAAACAGGAGCCCCAAGTCAAAGCACTTCCATAGCGAGGGTGAAGCAGGGTCACTTCGAATCCAAGGCAATTCACGTGATGAACTATCACACGTGAAGAACTTAATTGTGATGATTCCTGAGTCAAAGCGGAGTGAAAGCACTTTGAATTACCACACCAGTGCATACCATGCGGATTCAACTATACGAATTGGCATCCTTGTGCATGCTCAGTGGGGGTCTGAATGCTTCGAGACCTTTTACGCTTCAGGAGTAAAGAAGGGGGCTACTTTCTAGTTCCACATTCACGTGAATGCAACCTTCATGTGAATTGTTCCTGTCATCTCTCCCCCCAGCCTCCGATGGCCTCTCCCTTTGCTCCCATTTCAAAGCTATGGAATTCTGGGAGTTGGAGTTTGTTGTGGTGTCTTTGGCTCGAGGCTATGGAATTCTGGGAGTTGGAGCCTCTGCCCCAGCCTCCAATGGCCCCCTCCTTTGCTCCCATCTCTCCTCAAGCCTCCTATTTCATTCCTTCATCCCTGTCATCTACATCTAAATCTATCCTTCCGAGCACCGGAAGCAAATGGGGCAAAATTGCAGCGCAGCATCATGGGAAATGTAGGACCTTGGAGGTTTTGGGGGTACCAGGACGGACGTAAAGCTGCATTCCACACCAGACCAATTCGGAGTGAAATCAAAGTGAGCTTGGAAGCAATTTCTGTTAATTCACTTGTTACCGAATTCACCAAAATGAAGAGTCACTTTGGATTCATTGCGGAAGTGCCACAGAACAACCCCCCCCCCAGAGAAAGCAATCACGTGTGATAATACATCACATCATGTGAATTCGCATTGTTGAACCTGCAGTCACATTGAATCAGAGCTGCAAAAAACCCTATGTGATAAAGCCCATGCACAAGTTCTTTAAAGTTTGAGACAATATTGCCCCCATTTCTTGATATGATCTGTGCAGAGCCTTCTTAAATCATACTGACCACTCTAGGAAAAACTCTAGGTAGCATTTCTTTCAAATCTAGGCTATGTGGAATATTGTTGGAGGACTGCAGTTCAACTTCAGTTTGTTTAGTGAGAAGTCTACATGCATCCCACTCTTGCTCACATTTACTTGGAAGTAATTTCCACTGAGTTCTGTAAGCCTTGCTGTCAAGTAATTGTGGGCAGAACTGCAATACAAAAATGTTTTCCAAGACTGAAAAACACAGATAGAATAATAACCATAGAATAAGGATGAGCCAATCTTTTATGATATGAATCATAATTTGACAACAGTCTAGTTGGAACTGTACCATTTCATTTTCCAGGACTGTATCAAATTATGATTCTTAACATAAAAGATTGCATTTTCATCTTCTTCTTCGTGGTCTCTGCGAATCATACAAATGGGTTTCACTAATGTTCTCTCTCAGTAACACTTTCATCAACATGTCAGTGTATTTGCCACAGCAAATGCCTTCATGAGACAATCCATGCAACATGTTCTGCTTTGGCTATTAGATGCAATCCCATCTGGAGACTTCCTTCCTTTCATATTCCCTAGAATATGCAAGTTGGTGAAATTCCAGACTATTTCGTGGCAAATTGTCATGCTTCCTCCCCTTCACAAATTTAAAAAAGCTTGGCCAACCAGACTGAGTTGGCTCCAAACATCCTTCACTACCAAAAAGGCAGTAAGGGAGGGAAAGAGAATCAATACTGAATCTCTTAACAGTCAAAAAACAAAAACACAAAACCCTGAGAGATGTGGTCTTCGAGCCCATGGTATTTCTTATAGCAGAATAGTTTCAGCATGCACCTTGAACAGTTCATTTAAATGATGATGCTATCATAACATTATCTTCTTTGTGTACAGATGTCTCTGTATAGTCCGCTGCTTCCCAAAATTCAGGATGGGACAAAGAAACATGTTCTTTATAGTAAGAAAGGAATGATGGACATTCTAAGGCTAGGATAATCCTTAAATTCTCGTATATAGGTGCCATGTTTATCCTTTGCCCAGACTGTCATCTGTATGAAACAGAGTAAGGTGAACAATCCCACTGCAAAAGATAGAGAGAAATACAGTCAAACTTCATAAAATAGGCCAGTCAAAATAATGCCTTAAAAATTTAAAATCAAAAGTACTATTCACCTGGTACGCATTGTGTCATGATAGTAAAACCAATCCATGTCCCCAGCTGCAATGGCCAAGAAAATTCAGAACAATTTAATCTGATTAAAACTGCTAAAAGATCCAATAAATACCCACAACAGAGCTATTTCCATTATCAGTTTAACAGATGAAAACAGTACAACTGAAATATGATTGTGCACCCAATCAGAACATCACCCAGTGTTTTCTCTACATGTGCATTTAATCCACACTGCCTTGCAGAGATATAACTAAACATTTCTGTGGCCTGTTACAGACTGCCAAAATAAAGCTGCTTCGGGTCTCTTTGGAGGTATGCTGTTTAAATGATGCATGCATCCTAAGAATCCGGAAGCTGCACCAAAGCTGCACTCCAGTGCTTAGGAATGGAGTGTGGCTTTGGCGTGACTTCCCGACTCTTAGGACCCATACATCATTTAAACAGCATACCTCCAAAGAGACCCAAAGCAGCTTTATTTTGTCAGTCTGTAACAGGCCAATGTTTTACCCTCTTCATTTCTGGAGAGTGATAAACTTTACAGTTACAGTTATTTTGTTTCTGTTCAACATGTGAGTTTTTAAGACTGAATGCAGGTCAGCTGTGCTAGGAAAGGGCAGTCCCACCTTGCAACTATCAGTTAGTCAAACATGCAAAGGTTTAGGCTACAGCTACCCACCATGCCTCCAAAAACTAGGTGACTATATCTCTTGTCCTATGCTACTACTATTTCCTTCCAAAGAGTTTTACCTCTGAGAAGTTAACCCCAAGCATTTCTTCCAATTTTCATCAAGTTCAAAACACCATTTGGAAATCTGGAAAATGCAGCCAATGTCCATACTCTAGTTTTTGTCTTTTTGCTTTTCCTTTTAAATAAATCACTCCCTTGCAATTCTGGGCTCCGCTTTTCAATGAATGTGTGGGGGTGTTTGACATTCAGAAGTTACATTCTAGGTGCTTCCACAGAAATGTTTTGTTGTCAACTGCAGAAAATTAAAGGGGTAGGTGGATTCCAGATATTATTATACCCCCCCCCCATTGCTTTTGCTATATTTTTTCTTTCCACAATAAATCAATTTGGGAGATAAAAGGTGGAACTGGTGTTGTTATGTGCCTTCAAGTCATTCCAATTTATGGTGACTTTAAGAGGAACCTATTTTGGGGTTTTCTTGGCAAGATTTGTTCACAGGAGCTTTGCCATTGCCTCCCCTGAGGCTGAGAGAGTGTGATTTGCCCAAGGTCACCCAGTGGGTTTCATGGCTGAGCAGGACACTATGTCTTTTGACTGCTAATCCTACCTTCTGTTACACCATTCTTTAGCTCAATGATGTTAAAAACCCCAGCTAAAAATCAAGAATTTATCTCACTACAGTATTGGTGAGACCCAGCATGGTGTAGTAGTTTGCGTATTGGACTACAACTCAGTACCAGGGTTCAACTCCCCACTCAACCATGGAAACCAATTCAGTGAGTCACACTCTCTCAGCCTCAGGGGAAGGTGAAGGCAAACCCACTCAGAAAAAAATCTTGCCAAGAAACCCCGTGCCTTAGGATTGCCATAAACTGGAAACCACTTGAAGGCATACAACAACAACACAGTATTGATAGGTAGGCAACAGACTGCAGGATCTTCTTTGTCTTTTGATAGACCTCTGAGACTCACTGATTGGAGCCTGGTGCAAAGGACATAATCCCTAGAATTAAAGGTCTAAACCCATGAATTTGTTCAGAGTACCAGAACTGAACAGAGCTCACAGCCCTACATTTAAAAGCAACTCAAAGCTACCCCAGGCTTCATTCCAGCATTCCAGCTGTAATTGTTAAATAATTGTGAATCAGACCAGTAAATCCATCTTGCTATCTGCTCCTACTCTACAATATGAGATGGAGATAATATAATATGGAGACAGCTTAATATATTTTTGATACCCAGGGCAGAGAATTCAAATGGCACACAAAATGCAATAAACAAAATAATGAAATAATTAAGGAAATAACCATTTAAAAAAAAAACAGTTTATACAGAATGATTTGCTCTGCCTATCCTGGCTGTATTTCTCTGCCAGTCTTCTCCCTGATAATTTGCCCTTTCATAAGCTACCACACAGAAGGTGCTAGAATCCCATTTATTTACACAAACACACACTGCTTGCAAAGTACAGAGTCCAATGTTTTATCAACACAAAGGAGTTTATCACATGGGATAAATCCCATGCAGAAACTAAAATTAAACTGAAAACAACCCGCATTTGCGGGATGTTTTTCAGACAACGTTTACGTGAAAGAGAAATAATGTGAAAATAACCGGAACACAAAGTCGTCAAAACCAGCTCCTTTTTACTTTTGCTAAATTCTGAAAGTACAAAGGAACCTTTCTGTTTGGATTATTTTTGCATTATTTCTCTTTCACACCAATGCATCTCACAAACAACGCCCAGGTTTTAAAATCCCATTTCTGCACGGGATTTTACCAATTTGCCCTCCGTGTGATAAACTCCAAAAAAACACCTGTAATTCAAGCCTTCAAGGTTGTTAATGTGTTGAAGTTCATAGCAATTTAGAATATATATCCATCAAGCAAAGGCTAAATCATACAGTATTGTCTGATAAAGTACATACCTCATAGGTATAGTTAGGGCAGGAGACAAAATAGAATAGCCATGTGAAAGGATTCTTCGTTGGATAAGGGATCTTACAGGTTCTGGATCCTGTCAATTAAGAGGCCCAAACATAGTGTTTTAAAATGGTACCTTCTCTCATTATTTTTTCATACTGTCCAATTTTTCCCATATGGGTAACATGAGTAATATATAGCTACTTGTTTTGCTGACACACCTGATCAGAGTAGCACTATATAGATTCATTCATTGTAGATCAGGAAAAATTACATCTTTCTCAGAGGTTCGATTAGAAAGAACTATTTTTCACTTCTCTCTAGGAAGTTCTTGGACTGTTGTACGGCGGGGTATCAGACAAAGGAGGTTATCACACCATGCCATTTTGACAGGTTATACTCTTCAAAAACTGCTATAGCTGTACTCATAACAATAGCTGATAGTTGAAAATGTGTATCGCATCCTTGCCACATTTGCACTGTAATAGCGTGACTTACATATTTTTCATCTGCACAAATGCTGCTATCACCATCCCATTTGCCCAGACTTGTGCTTCTGACTGCTATGCTTCATTTTTTAAAAAATAAATAAATAAAAATACTAGGCATTTGTAGCTCCATCAGCACAATTCTGTGGTCAATGTCTGGCAGATGCTGACCACAGAGTTGCACTGCAGGACCTAGAGATTCCTAGAGAGGTGTTCTCTCAGATAAAAACATAGTGTTTTTGTTATTTGTGGTTTTCCCACATTCGTGAGGGTCCTGTGCCTTTAACCCCAGAGAATGTGGAGGGACAAGTGTATTTCACACTGTAATGTTTTCTTACAGTTTCCCCTTGTTGCTGGCCTAATTTCCACAGCTAGCAAGTTACATTTCAGTCAATATTGTAGGATCCCAAACTTTAAAAAATTTACTGACAAATTAAATGAATCCTGTGCATGCGTGTGTGTGTTTGTTTTTTATTCAAGGAACTTTTAAAAAAATAGGAGGAGAAAAGCACTCAGCTTTTACCATCTCTTCTCAGATTACTAAGTGCAACATGGATAGAAAAGTTTCCAGCTTCACAGGTCTGTCATGAAAAAGAGAGAGAGAGAGAGAGAGATGAAAAACAACAAAAATACAATTGATTAATACTTAGAGGATATACAGACAGGCATAAAGGGTGGCCGCCTGCCGCCTGCCCTGACCACCCCAATACCTCTGTCATGCCGCCTGTCCAACCAGATGGCGGTGGGCATCATGCTGTTTCTGCGGCGCAGCGTTAAGACATGCTGTGCCAAAGAAACAGGGGAATGCCACCACCACAGCAGCAAGAGCAGCTTTTTGCTGGCTCCAAAAGGAGCAGCTTTCTGCTGCTTTTGGAGCCAGCAAACCACTGGATTGTGGCTACGGCATGCAGTTCCTTTGGGGCTGTCTGTTTAGGCCCTTATTTTCCCTAGTCAAACAAAGGCAGACCTCAGGCAGACCTTCCTAAAACTCCACTCTGTGTTTTGAGTTCCTATTTGGAATATGTAGTCTATGGGGATCCCATAGGCCTTCCCAGCCACAAAGCAATGATTCTAAAAGGGATGGTTGTTCCATTTGTTTCACAAGCAGCCATGGCTGCTCAGTGCTGCTTATGGTTAAAGCTGAATAAGGGTCACTATCATCAAATTACTATTTCTCTGACTGGCCAGCTTCCTACCCTGCCAAAATATCCAAAATGGGGGTCTAAAGAGCATTTACTATTTTCTTCTGATGTGTCCTTGTTGGTAGACACAGCAGTGTGTATTTAGAAAAGAAAGATTGAGAGAGAGTCTGGAGAGATGCACCAGGTAGAAAAGACTCCATCCGCTGCCACCCTTTCACCAACAGCCCTAATTCATTGTTTGTTCATCCAAAAGATCCCTCAGCCTTCTACTCCTCAGCTTCCACCTGAAAGAGGTTCTCCACCTCTCAATGTTGGTTTCTTAAGCCATGGAAAAACCAAAGGTAAAGGCCCCAAGTAGGGTGCATACTCCAGAGTCACAGCATTCTGACATTTCCACAGCACTGGGAGGTTCCTAAGAGCAGGTCAAAAGGGATAGAGGAGCAATATTCCCCAGTCATTTCCTCCCAACCCCTATTTACTTCCCATAGTAAATAGCAGGAGAGAAAACATTTATACTCGCTTTATGGCTATGTTGGTGGATGGTATGTCTGATGGCTTTGGATACCTTGTAGTGTGTATCCAGAATCCCTCTTGAACCACACTGTTCTTCACTAAGCCCACTTTTTATGTGACCCATCACTAGTGCTCTAACACCAGAGTCTTTATTTATGTAATAATAAATAATATTTTGCTTTTCATGACCCAAGGTAACAGGCAGTGGATGAATCAAAGATCAGATCTCCTACAAAGTTGCAGGCAATCCAATCTATGCTATGGCTCCTGGCACACTGTTCCAAGGACCAGAGAACCGCAGCCTAAGGACTTTATCACATGAGGGACAACAACAGTGATTAACCCATTATTATCATGCAATTGCGCTAATGGTTTTCATACAACATTGTGTTCAAAGTGATATTATCCCGTGAATAACCCATTATTATTTCACAATTGCACTAATGATTTTCATACAACTTCAAGGTGAAATATGATTAAAGTGCCATTAATCCATTAATAACCAGGCAAGAAACAGCAGCAAATCATTCATGGGGTTTTCCCATGAATGACCTTTTGCTATTTATTGCCTGGTTATTCCCTGGTTATTTCACAGAATAAAGGCTCTTGTGTTAATCTCATTTTAATTGCATTTTAATTGCACAATTTTATCGGGCTAATCACTTTTTAAAGTTCCAACTGAACTGGTACTGAAAATGTTTCTGGGGAGTTTATCAGACCCCCCCCCCCCCCCGGTCTGATAAACTCCCCAGAAACATCTGCATTCTCCATAGAAGTTCTAAGTTACAATAAAGGACATTTGTTACATGGTCACAGGGGTGTCACTAGGGGGGTACAGGCCACACCAGGTGACATCCTAAGGGGAAGTGACCCCATTGCTCCCATAACATCTGTCTTTTGGGCTGTGGCATCTTTTTTTTTAAATTAAATTTTGATCTTTCTTATTCCTTTTAAATTTTAAAAACATATCTTACCAAATGTTCACTTTAACCACATGAAACTGCATATATATAAATACATTTAGACTATGGATATGATACTGTAATTTAAAGGTATAATTTTAATATTGCTAGTTGTTTATGTCACAACTATTACCATTACATTCACTGTTACACAGAAATTATGATTTATGAGTAAAATGAGTACAAAAACATTACTAAGGATTCTGCGTTGTGTGATATGGGAGGAGGCGAATCGAGGGGTGACCATGAGTTACTGTACTTGGTGATGCCACTGCGTGGCCATGATTTAAATTCACAGCATACTTACAAGAACCATGATCAGAGCAAAGTTGACTTGTTTTTGCCCATAGGCTACAAAACAAAATATTTGTGAAAGTTGTGTTTAGCATTCAATTAGCACTTAGGATACAACATTTTCAAAATAACTGTGACTTTTTTTGCAACTTACAGGGTGGTGTGTAAAGAGGGTGGTTGATATAATAAGCAAGCCAGGCAGCAAATCCCCAGTAATAGGCACAGTTCTGTAAAACAAAGCATTTATATCTGTGTTAATATTTTGCAGTATGTCGAGCTGTTGCCAGTATTTTATCTTGGTACGTGTGTGCTGGCACATCTGTGTATGTACACATGCAAACACACATTTGAGATCCATAACTTTATCTCTCCTTAATGTAGCCAAAAAACAAAACCCCGGAAGGGACTACACAGAGAACACAGTTCTCAGGGGCTGCCATTAATGGAACTAAGTATACAAATCTCTCCCTGTGGCTTTAATTCCCTTGGATAAAAGAAATTTTAGTTATCTGTTAATTTATAACATTTAGTACTGCTGACAATGCCACAAATATGATTTATAGATGTCAAGACAGAAGAGAAAAAAGACATTAAAAATGCGAAATATTTTGGGAAGACATTTGAAATGGAAGAAAATTTTAAATGGAAAGTAATATTTCTCTAATACTTAACACTAGTCATTTCAATGAGATTATTGCTGTTCATTTATTTGTAATACAATTGCAAGTTTATAAGAATGAAATATTTCAGATGCCAGAGAAAAGCTTTCTATCAGCGTAACAAGACATTTAAGACATGATCCTTGATTTACTCTAGAACACAAGAATACACCAAAAGACTTCCCAACCTTCTGGTGGGAGTTGTACCAATTTCCCATTAAGTGTGAGCAAGCCATAGTTCTTCGGGTGCATAAAAACAGTCTCCCAAACATTAACTTAACCTGAACTCATAGAGGCTTTTTCTGTTAATATTTAATGATACATCACAAAAATAAAGTTAACTGAGGCAAGAATGGGTGGATGATCTTGTCAGGTTCTGAAAGGTGGAAAGTCCAAATACACACTGAGAGTATGCCGATTCTTTGGGTAACACAGGGACACGATCCTACTCCAACCTCCAAGGTTTAGCTTTAGCTGTCTTGTGGAAGAGATTTCCTATTTTCCAGCATGCCACAGCCAAGCTATTAAATTGGAGGAGGAAAAATCTGAGGTGAACCTATATTTTCTTATTTATTTTAAGTAAAGGGTCACCATGAATCAAGGTGACTTCAAGGCAGTTAACAACAATGATTACTTATTTTTTTTGGTTCATAGATGTATTTCCCTTCCACAGAATTACAAAACTGCACATAGTGTTGAAACCCGAAACATGCAAATTATAACAACAAAACCAACTCAAAATAAAAAGCAGCAGAAAACCAGATGAAAATTAGAGGTAATTTTAAAAAAAACATGGGAAAATAAAAAGAATTTGCCTGGAAACAAAAAATTAACCAACCCTCAGACAACCAGCAAGCCTCTAGAGGAGTGGTACTGTATATATAGTGGATCATATATATCACAGACAGTCCCTTCTCTTCAACTGTCTAAGGAGATTATGGGACACAGATGGGATAGAGATGGGATCGCTCCCACATCCTTATCCCATCACAAGCCTTTCAAAACGTAGCATTGATCCTGTCATTATCTTGTCATTGAAGCAGCATTGCATTAACATGAACTCCCATTAATGCAAAATACTGGGCAATGCCACTTCAATGATGGTACAATGATGAGAAAATGACAGGATCAGCGCAATGTCATTTGAAAGTCCTTCCTGCAATTGTGTGAGAAGGACCGGACAGTGATGGGGACAATGACATCTCATCCCCCCTGTGATAATCTCCTAAAATAGAAGATGTCAGAAGCACATTTTCTTCTCAAAGATTGGAACATTTGTTTTATTTTTTACAGTAACTTTTTAGTGCTAACCACTACTCTGAAGGAATGTTTAATGTGTCGCTCATGTTTCTTCCCTCTCCAAAGTTAGTTTGAAAAGTGGAACAAAATACCTCACCTTTAGGAGCAACAATCACTCATTATCCATTTATTTAAGACATTTATGCATCACCTCCTGATCCAACAAGCTCCTTCAGGCCATGCACAACGGGTAAAACACTTTTAAATGGTACTGAAAAGTTCATCTACACTGAAACAGTAACAATCCTGCCAGCCATTCACAAAAACAGTGTCATTATGCCCTTATTACTCTCTAAAAGTACCAAAATAATATTACAGGTTACTTGTAAGAGGTTATATTCAGACACTATTTCTTGCATAGGTCCTGAAACAACAATCCATTAAATGTAAGCCATCATTGATGATGTTTGTTTTCACCAATCCCAAGGCAGTAAAATATTTTGAAAAGATGATTTTCTGTATTGGACCCAACCCAGCACTAAATGGTTTAATTAACGTGAACAACCACATTCAGGGAAAATACTTGATTTATTACAAGAGAATATTCCTGGGCGAATAGCAAAAGCTTCTAGTGTAAGTGGTCTTTAGTTCAGCGGAGATCAATAGCAGTAATATTATAACTGGCTAGCTGCCACAGGGCAGCTTATTCTTCAAAAGCCCTGTCATTAAGCAGAAGGCTTAATGGGAGCAACTACCTTCTAAGAGCAGTTAAAGTATCAACAAAGGGATACACCTTTGTAAGGATCACAAGAACCTGCAACCTGGAGTTGTATCCTCTGCCCAAAGCGTCTTTATTTAGTAATATGTTGCAGCTAGAGAACCCATTTATTAAATTAAAATCCTTTATGTGCAGTGGGATGGTTCTCCTGGTATTACTCCCTGTGATCCTTCACCTCAAAAAACTTGGCAAGATTATAAACTGGTGTCTATCATAAGTAATGGACTGGATCTTTTAGTACTTTATAGGTAGAATGTAACAAATCTAAAAGAAATGTAAATGATCCACTTTTTACCATTCCATTAGATGTAAACTCCAAAATTAACATTAAACCCTTCCCATGTAACAGCACAACATGAATTGCTAGCTATAAATATACTATATTATTCCATTATCCATTCTGCAAAATTTATATATTGTAACATTTCCTAAATAGAATTTCATTCTACCTCGTTCATTACAATCCTTTTGCACACTTTTCTAACTTACAACAATGCCAGTAAGGCCTGACAGAAATTCCTTATATATGTTGCTTACTTGTCTGTGTTATATATACCAGAAGATGTAACTAATAAAGGGAGTGGACTACGGAAGTATTGTGCTTTTGGTAATTCTGCAGCTATATTCTTATGTTAAATCCACACATACACACCCATATCTTGGGAATAAGACTGCACAAGACCATTCACATGGCATACAGTATATGAGTATCAGCATCTCTAAATGAGACCTCCACACATTTGTCAAGTTGTGCATTATAGGAGCAGCCATTTTTCTAATCCACAAAACTCAGTGAAGGAAGAACAACTCCCAGAGGGAATGGTTGCTTTCAGCAAACTTCCAAAAGCTGCTCCTCACAATATACAATAGACACTACAAGCTGGATAAACAGGATTGGATTATGTGATCTCTTCACCAAATGGAATAGCTTCTTGTCTGGGGGTGAGGCTATGAGCTAGTGGACATTTCCACTACAGGAAAAAGGGAGAGGTGATTTTAACAGATTTTCCCCTGCCCTCTGCAAGCCCTCTTTGCCATTCCCCTCCAAAGGCACACTGATCCAGAGGGTCTCCCAACACTACAGAACAAATTTCCAGCTGCAAAGGTGAGCTAAATTCAGTAAAAACTGTCTTCCCACCCAATGTTTCCATCAGCACAGGGTTAGTTGGGATATACGCCACAAAAATCATCTGCCATTTTTCAAGCATAAAATTAGTTTTATAAAGTAGTACAGCTTGAATCACTGATATAAAATGCTTGGGGCCAGATGTATTTTGGATTTCACATTTTGTTGGATTTTGCAATACCTGTCTTTGCATATACGTACATAAGGAGTTATGGTGGAGATGGGACTCAAGTCTAAACACAAAATTCATTTATGTTTCATATACACCTTCTACACATAGCCTGAACATCATTTTATACAAAAAATTTAATAATTTTGTGCATGTATCCAAGTTTGTGTACACTGAAACTTCAGAAAGCAAAAGCCATCTTGGCCATCCATTAAAAATGTTTTGGTTTTTGGGATATTTCAGATTTCAGAATTCTGGATAAGGGAGGCTCAACCTGTAGTACTGAATTGATATAACTGGGAGCACTTACATGGCAGAAATAAAAAATGTATCATTATCACTGACAGCACTGCTTAGCCTAGAGCATTTCATTAAGCATTTTTATCTTCTTTACAGGTGAAACTATTTAATAATACACTACTAAAATTCTAAAAGTGGTGAAGGCGGATTTATTGTGAATTTACTTTGTACCTGCCATTCAATGCTTCCAGCCAACAAGGGTCCAAAAACAGAACTGGTTAATTTTAAATACCAATCTATGTGTTCAGAAAAGTTGTCAAGAGGAAAGGGGACATAGAAGTATCACACCTTGCAGCAGAAATTGGGAAAACAAGAATTTGGAATGATACAGCAGCATGTAGACGTCAATAGGAACATGTTGATGTTAATGCACAATGGGTTTCTCATTATGAGTGGCAGTACTTTACCCTACAAATGACACCCAAAGTTGGGCTAGTAGAGTACTGCTGAGAGTGGCCAGATTGAATTTTAAATAAGGGCTGCAAGTAGATTTTGTGACAATTTACCTTAACAATATTCCTCAGTGGCATAGTCCCATGGGAGAACCGATGAACAAATATTGTTTCAATCAACCTTTTGATGTAGTGGAAAGAATGGCAGATACATGCCAAGCTAGAAACAGCAAGATAAAAGCATTTCAGAAAGCTAAAGAGACAAATAGGGCAAGACAATTGGATTAAAGTTGTGATTTCCCCCAAAGTAATTAACTCCTCTGGCCTTCAAATGCAACTTACTTAACTACTGGATGTCGGCTCTTGGTAAACCTGTCATCCAGGCCATAGATAAAAGGCATGCGGAAATAAAACACAAAATAGATGAACAATGGCCCCGTATATTCTATCAGAAACACCTGAAAAAGAGAGAAAAGTTATTAGATGGTTCTCATAGTCATTCTCAGGGTACAGCTTACCAGCAAAGGCTTAAATGGTGACCAGGGCTAGATCCCCAAAACTCAGTATTGAATGCTATTCCCCAATGTTGAACCAGCACTTGTACTGCATTGCAAGTGGCACCCACATTTTATCAGTGGGTGAAACACCTCAGAACCCACCTTAAAGCAAACTAACAAGAAAAAGAATGGAGCTTATAGATGTGTAGTTAAACTCTATTTAAGTGTCAAACTAAACTGAAATACATCCAGCATGAATAATAAAGTATTCATAAGAAGGCTGATGACTTTGATAAAATTGATGAATTCAGTCAAATAGCTAAATAACTAAACAGGCTGGGGAAAATCGGTTCTAAAAAATTCTGTAGAAAGGCTTTATTGAAAACATAATCCATAAATAACTGAATCTCTAAATAATAAAGACACAACAGATGTTTTCATCAGTTTGGGTCAAATGCATGTGTAACTTCAATTAGATATTTCCATGGGAAGGTCACAGATGCAGTCGGCACAAATGATTACAGTAGGCCCTCTGTATCCACTGCTTTCTTATCCACAGATTCAAATATTAAATTCTGAAATGCAAATCTTGATTCTGCCATTTTATAGAAGGAACACTATTTTAGTATCCATTGTATTTAATGTGACTTGAACATCCACAGTTTTGATATCCATGGGGAGGTTCTGGTACCAAACCTCAGCAGATACCAAGGCCCCCTGTATTTCCAAAAGAGGTCCTATAAAGAGTGCCACGAACGAATCGACATTTTAGTAGAGTGCCACAGTATGTTAGAAAACTATTAATGTAGCAAAATCTTTAAGTATTGGTTCTATACCAAGATTATGATTGATGAAGATGTGATATCGAAACATCTACAGATATCCCCCCGCCCCCGCAGGATGACTATATTGTGGTGACACCTTCATGGTACCCCTTATCCCAATTTTACCCACATTTTATCTTAATTTGTAGAAGACAATGAAGGCACAGAGAGCATTGCTAGAACAGGTACCTCAAGCATTGGCAGCTCCTCAAAACCAATAGATGTAAACACTTACATGGATGTGAATGTCTGTGGTAATGAACAGTCAAGCATACTCAGGAGTGGGGAACAATATGGGAATCCCTCAGAAATCTGGAGCTGACCCTTAGCGATGAGGAGAGGAGATTGAGAGGCTTGCTGGAGGCTGTGCAATCCACCTTGGTCTTCTGTTCAGTATTACATGATTATAAAATAGATTTATGATCTCACCACTGCTGAGGATTCAATGTGACCATATCAAGCCCATTTTTGACTGCTAATAATAGTAATGATACTAATTGAAGGGTTTTTGAAGCACCGCAGATTGAGAAATGATGTCTACAATGTTCTCCTGATCACAAGGCACATTAAGACAAATAGTTATGTCAGGACTTCAAGAGGTGACAGGGCCTCCAGAGGCCAGTTCGCAATGTGCCCCATGACCATGAGAGTGTTGTCATTTCCAGCACCCTGATCTGTAGTGCCTTGGAAACTCTTTGGCTAGAGCAATGTCAGGATAAAAAAAGGAGGATTTGGGGGGCGGATGCATCATCAGATGTAACTCCGATGACGGATCTCCGTCATAGTAGTTACTTCTGATGATGCAGGTTCTTGGGCCTTTATAGTTCAACACTAGCCTTGTGATCGTGGGGGGGGGGGAACCCTACATACAGGTAAATGAGGTGGAGAACTGAGAGAGATACTCTAGCTTTCTTTTTAAAGATCACTGCATTTAGAGCCTACAATATTCTTTAAAATGATACTGCTTTTTACCTTCACTTACAGGAGGCTGGCAAGAGAGCAATATGCTACAGTGTCAGTTTCACAAGCCAATCTTGGAAGTAAAATGCAGGATACTGACTGTTGTTGGCTTGTTAACAAGGGTGTTGTCTATCAATGCTGTTTGTGCAACTGAAAGCCTGCTGAGTGGGTAAGCTGATAACAGAATAGTGGGATCATCACATCTTCTTTCACAGCAATGTGAGAATTATGCTGCTGTCCAGATGTTGCTGGACTGAAATCCCAGCAACTCTGACCAGAATAGCCAGTGCTGGTAAGGAGTGATGGAATGGCAATCCAACATAATCTGGAGGGTCACATGGTTCCCACCCTTTTATAAGTAACCTACAGTACTGTCTCATACCCTCAATGACATCACTAGGAGTGTGCGGACCACACCAGGTGACACCCTAAGGGGGGGGATGACACCACTGCTCCTCAAACACCTACCTTTTGGCAGAAACAAACTGTGGCATTAATCTGCTTCCCATTAAAATGCTTTAAGAGATGGTTGGGAGTGGGGTGAAGCTCAGTGGGAGGGGAAAGGAGAGGCCCCAGAATTGTTAAAAATTAAAATTGCAAAGTTCAAAATGTTAAGTTTTTAATTTAAAAAAATGATTTTTAAAAAATGTATTCTTTTATTTTTTTTTCTTTAAAAACATAACATTTTAACCCAAACTTCACTGTGAATAGGTAAATACATTTCAGTTGTGCATATGATATTGTAATTTGAAGGAATATTTTAATTTTGCTAGTTTTTGTCATAACTATTAGCATTATATTCAGTGATATATGGGAATTACGATTTACGAGTAACATCAGTGCAAAAAAAGCATTACTAATGAATCTGTATGGTGTGAAATGGGAGGAGGTCAATAAGTGTGTGTGTGACACCATGAGTCTGGGTGACACCAACCCTAGTGATGCCACAGCACACCACTGCAACATCCCCAGCCTCCCCCATCAATTTCCTTGCCCACCAAATGCCTTGTAGGGGCCATAGAGGGCATTTTTGCTCATTTTTGGTCCTCTCTGAAGCTCAGAAGGGGTCTTTTTCAAAACCAAAAATGACATCGAAGTCAACATTCAGGTCAATTCTTCTTAGGAAAAAAAGGGAGGACTAACATGGCAAAAAGCTGTGAAATTGCCCTTTCCGTGCCTAGAGGGTGTTCGGGGAAATTTGGGGGCAAAGACATTTTTAAAATTCCCCAACTCTGCTTTGGAGAGCCAGTGTAGCATAGTGGTTAGAGCACTGGACTATGACTATGGAGACCAGTATTTGATCCCCAGCTCAGCCATGAAACCCACTGGAAGGCAAGAGCAAACCTTCTCTGAACTAATCTTGCCAAGAAAACCCTATCATAGGTTAGCCTTACGTTGGCATATGTCGGAAACAACTTGAAGGCATACAACTGCTGGACTTGAGGCTGTTATCCAAACAGATGACATGACTGGAACCAGTGACCACATTGGCTAGGGGATACTGGGAGCTGTAGTCCCAAAAGGGACGTTTTCTAAGCTCTGGGTCAGGCAGCTTGCCTCTTCTTCAGGGCCAGTTGCCCTAATTTAGGAGGGCTGCATACAGTCCTTGGATTTTTGCACCTCCATCTGTCATTGCTTCCCACAAGCTGCTTTTTTCTTTTTGTCATGTTGCTGGGCAACAACTGCTGCTTTGCAATATGTTTATCTGCCAAGTTTTTGTGGCAATTATATATTTCCCCTGTGGATTTTTCATGCCACAGTCTTAACAAGCTTTTAAAAATGGACAAAAAAAGAGGCGAGGGAGGGAGGGAGAGAAAACTATTTGTAGAAAACTAAAGAACATAGGAGAACTGTACATCAGCACAAAGAGAAAGCAACGCAAAGATTAAAGTAAAACAGTTATTAATTAAAATGTCTGAAATGTTGAAGCTCACCATTGTCCATCCTATTTGGGGCCCTAAATCTTTAAAATAGAAGGTAGCTGTTGTGCCAACAGGGAGCAGCTGAAGCATTTCTTCATCCCTCAGTGATTTTCCTTCTGAGAAAAGAGAGGAGAGGTTACAGGGCTCAGTATCAGCTGAGGTGAAGTGAAGCATGTGGCTACCGATCAAATCTTGCATTTTTGGTAGACTTATTGGCATTGAATCAGACACATGCATTTATGGCAAGGAGCCTTGGCTGGATCCCAGCCTCTTATTCAGGCTATATCCTCTACTAATCTGGACAAATTGGAAGAGAACTGGTGGCAATTAAAACATCTGAAGCCGTTCTATACCAAGACAGACCCCTTTGTCAATCTGGTAATTTGAATTATTTGCTCTACTCTCACAGACAGGAGCCCTGTGTTTTCTCTTGCAAGGATATTTCTGAATCTTGTCCACCTGGCCAGAGATGTCAGATGCTCAGGTATAAAAGCTGTATGTACAATACCTCTGCAACTGAACTTTGGTCCCTCTCACTGCACACCCTTTAAAGGACCAGATGGTGGGCTTTCGTTTTAGATAACAATTATTGCCAGAAAAGTATTCATGGTTGTAGTTGCAGAGGGAGATGAAATGAGGGCCTTGTCCCTCAAATAAGAATTATGCCATCCCAAATGATTTTTTTATTCCGTTTCCAAATTTCTATCATTACGAATTATCATTACAAAGACTGGCTCATTGAAAATCATTCACAGCTAGTACTTTTATACTTGCTGTGTTTGCAATCCCTTGGTAACTTTATCTGCCCCCTTTTCTTTGGATGCCTAAACTGCACTTCTAAATACTCAACTGATGCTTTAAGCTACTGCAATGCTAGAAATTTGGAGACAGAAGGAAAATTTAGTATGGCAGGGTAGGATTTTTATTTGTGGGATGATGCCTTCATCTCTTTCTCACACTCACAGCAACATTTCTGAAAGTGTTGTGCAACAACTGGCTTTAAGAACTGGATTTTTACCTTCAGGCTATGTATATAAAGGTTAAGGTAAAGGTATTACTATGTCATTATACATAATGGGATTTGACCATGGGGGGGGGGGGGGGTTTCCTGGAACAAGTGGATACCAAGGGCAAGTAGTAGTAGTAGTAGTAATATACCACCACAAAGTTCTTCTTTGCCACATCATTGAAGCATGCAAGTAATCCTGGGCCCACCAGGGTTGTATCAGCACAGCACAAGCTATGGCAGATACTACTGAGCTGTTAGGCTTCAAACAAAGGCCTGGTGATAGCCCGTATGTCTACTAAACTAAGCTCAGCTAGCCTAGCTAAAAAGAGAAACTGGGCACCAGGTGACAACTTGGCCAGTGCAACTATAAACCTAATGATAGTATAAAATAGCTGCAATCTGTATTGGTGAAAGAACTAGCCACTCTGATGAAATAATGGATCATCAAAGTATATGAGATATCAATTACAATATCACTATCGCCATCTCCATCACCATCATTTACTTACGGGGATCAAGTCTCATAGACTGCCTTGCAGGATACCACTGGGGATCTGCAGAGATTTAAAAAATATTCACATTAAAAAATCCCCTCCCAATTTCCTAGCATTTTGATCTTCTAATTTAACCCCTGTGGATTGCAAATTATCTTGCTAATCACACTCCTTATGATTTAGTCAGGATTTAGCTATCCTGCTTTTTTCCTCTAGTGACATACAGCATCTATTATTTTCACTGAGATTTTCTTTTTTCTGAGATTCTTTTTCTGCCTGTGCAAAGAAACAAGAAGGAGCACTTTGCATAAGCTGCACTGCTACATCAACCCACAGTTTCTTGCCATGGCTCCTTATCTTTTCAGCAATTAAAAAAAAACCTTGCACTTGAAACTCTGCAGAGCATAGGTTACCTAGGATTTGCTCCACATTCCATGCAATTAAATATGCCATACTTCAAATATTTCTTCAACGCTGACCTCATTTTTAAACAGCCTTTTAAAAAACATACATACTTACATATTTTATGGAACATTAGTCTAATATCACTTATTGTAGCACGTGGCTCAACCTAGATAACAAAAAATATTATCAGTAAGCTTGCAGATATTTTTTAAAAAAGGATGTTCATGCTGATGGGTTCTTTTTAATTTTGGAAAATAAAAGAAGCACCCAGCTAGCTTTCCTGTCCAGAGTACAGGAATAATGATCTGGACTTGTTTTCGAAGGATTTCTAAAGTATTACTGAGAAAATAGCTCTAAAGCAATTTGAGCATTTAAAAAAAAAGGATAACAGAAAAGTGGTAGTAAACTTATGATTATTTACCTTTTCCAAAAAGCATAGTTGTTGCTTTGTCTTCCAGTCAAGGATTTCTACCTATCGGATGAAACCAAGTGGATAAATCAGTGAGGCTAATCTCATGGTTACAGTTCTTCAGGACTGGCATTGCCACAGGAATTGGCTGCCTCGGGAATGGGCAACCAATTCTTAGTTATGGACTTTATTGTTGTTCCTGTGTGCCTTCAAGTCATTTCCAAGTTTTGGTGACTTTTAGGTGAACCTATCATGGGGTTTTCTTGGCAAAATTTGTTCAGAGGGGGCTTGCCTTTGCCTTCCTCTGAGGTTGAGAGAGTTTGACTTGCCCAAGACCACCCAGTGGGTTTCCATGGCGGAGCAGGGATTCGAACTCTAATCTTCAGTTATGGCCTGAATATTAATGTCCAAGGAAGGGACGAGGTGCATGGAGGATTTTCAGATTGTATTTGCAGATCACAATGGAATCTTGGGATCTGTAGTTTGTTGTGGTACCAGAGCGCCCTGATAGAGGGGGTTAAAGATCTCACAAAACTACAAATCCCATAATTCCATAGCATTGCACCATGGCAGTTAAAATGGTGCCAAAAAGGCATTATTTCTGCAGTGCAAATGCAGCCACAGCCTCTGAGAAAGGCTTTCCTTTC
>NC_056525.1:109801070-109815335 GCF_019175285.1 Sceloporus undulatus
TATTATTATTATTATTATTATTATTATTATTATTATTATTATTATTATTAACCTTTATTTATGAAGCGCTGTAAATTTACACAGCGCTGTACATGCAATCTTTTTAGTTAGACGGTTCCCTGCCCTCGGGCTTACAATCTAAAAAGACATGACACAGAAGGAGAAGGGAGTGGTGGAGGGAGAGAGGTCCAGGAGTTCCTCTCTACCTCCGAGGCCTGGACCAAGGAAGATGGACTGGAGGGAGGGCTTGGCTTCATAATGGAAGGTTAATCTTCATCCAGGGAAAATACATACTCTCAAGTAGGATAATACATATACAATACATAGCAATACAGGAAATGGTTCGATAAACAGGCAACAAAAGAACATCAGATAGTAAGCGAATCTTGCCAAGAAAACCCCTGTGTTAGGTTTGCCATAAATCAGAAATGACTTAAAAGGCACACAGCAACAGCAACAAGCATAATGATACTGATGAAGAAGGAGCGACAGCATCTACACTCCACTGGTCCCATAAGTTCTGGCCCATCATATATCCCCACAGGATTTAGCTAAATATAAGGACAGTAGAGATGTTTAAAAGTTTCCACCAAGCTCAAAATACGAAATTACTGTAAATGTGATAGGGTGCTGTTACATTTGCACAGACTCAGAGTTGCAGGGCAGGTGTTAAACAGCCTCATCCAAACCAGGAAATATGTTACTAGAGTGAAATGTATACAGGTTTTACATTTATTTATTTATTTATTTATTTATTTACGTGTTCACCAACTAACCAGGAAATGAGTTTACTTTCTTAAAGCAACAAATGACTTGAATACAGCGCAAACAGATTGTAACAGACCAGCTGTAATAGATAGTACATTAAACAAGGCTGCAATACTATATTCCTTAGGACAGAGTAAGTTGCATGGTTCTGCCAATCCCTCTGCTCCCACCAACCGTGAAGACTTCCATTTATCCAACCACTGTCATCAATCTGAGGTCTCATCCACAGGTCAACATAAGTACTTTACATTAACTCTTATTTTTTAAAAATGGAATCATTCTCTGTTGAAAGGCAAAAGTGTACTGTAATGTGTCCTGAAACCACTGACACCTTCTATTCTCTGATCCATCCACTCTTTAGTGTTGAACACAGTTATGCCTGCTGGAATTTTGTAAATTCTTTGGCATAGTTTCCTTAGATCCATTCTTCACATCCTTTGTTACAGACCCATAAGTGTTACCTTTCGCTTATTCACAAGTCATATCAAAATCCATAATTTTGGCCCCAAAACCTGCCCTCAACTTATACATGAGGGTGACATATAGCCAAATATATATGGTATGAACACACAGTCTTTCTACAGGCAAAAGCACATAATACAGGAATCATGATTTATTCAACAGAATTTGAACAGAACATCACAGATTAATTATTTAATAATCTAAATCACATCTTTCCCTCACTCTCCCTCTTCTCCTAGCTAACTCAGACCTTGTCTTTGGGGGCCAAATAAAACAGCCTCCCCCTGTCCTCTCAGTGAGGAGCCCTGACAATGCACAGCCCAAACCGCAGTTCTGATGCAAACAAATCAGACGGTTCGGCACCAAAACTGGAGTGGGACAAAATTCCAATGCCTGGTGGCTATTTGAAATGCGTTCATCAAGATCAGAACCTTTTAAGGGAATTACAGCCTTAAAACCCATTAAAAGACAATCGGTCCTCCACATAATAGCCCTGTTTAAGTATTTGAAGGGATATCATATTGAATCATAGAACCATAGAGTTGGAAGAGACCACAAGGGCCATCCAGTCCAACCCCCTGCCATGCAAGAAATCCAAATCAAAGCATTCCCGACAGATGGCCATCTAGCCTCTGCTTAAAGACCTCCAAGGAAGGAGACTCCACTACACTCCGAGGACGGAGTGTGTTCCACTGTCGAACAGCCCATACTGTCAGGAAGTTCCTCCTAATGTTGAGGTGGAATCTCTTTTCCTGTAGCTTGCATCCATTGTTCCGGGTCCTGTTCTCTGGAGCAGCAGAAAACAAGCTTGCTCCCTCCTCAATATGACATCCTTTCAAATTTTTAAACAGGGCTATCATATCACCTCTTAACCTTCTCTTCTCCAGGCTAAACATCCCCAGCTCCCTGAGTCGTTCCTCACAGGGCAAGGTTTCCAGACCTTTCACCATTTTAGTCGCTCTCCTCTGGACATGCTCCAGTTTCTCAATGTCCTTCTTGAATTGTGGTGCCCAGAACTGGACACAATATTCCAGGTGGGGCCTGACCAGAGCAGAATACAGTGGCACTATTACTTCTCTTGATCTAGACACTATACTTTTATTGATGCAGCCTAAAATTGCATTGGCCTTTTTAGCTGCCGCATCACACTGTTCATTCATGTTCAACTTATGGTCTACTTGGACTCCCAGATCCCTTTCACACGTAGTTTCATTCAGCCAGGTGTCCCTCATCCTATATCTGTGCATTTTATTTTTCCACCCTAAGTGCAGTACCTTACATTTCTCCATGTTGAATTTCATTTTGTTAGCTTTGGCCCAGCTTTCTAATCTATCCAGGTCATTTTGAATGTTGATCCTGTCCTCTGGAGTATTAGCTATTCCTCCTAATTTGGTGTTATCTGCAAATTTGATAAGTATGCTTCCAATCCTGTCACCCAGGTCATTGATAAAGATGTTGAATAACACTGGGCCTAAGACAGAGCCCTGTGGGACCCCACCGGTCACTTCCCTCCAGGATGAAAGGTGCCATTGCTGAGCACCCTTTGAGTTCGGCCAGTCAACCATTTACAAATCCATGTAACTTTTACTTTGTCTAGCCCACATTTTACAAGCTTGTTTGCAAGAATGTCATGGGAAACCTTGTCAAAGGCCTTACTGAAATCAAGATATACTATATCCACAGCATTCCTTTCATCTACCAAGCTCGTAATTTTATCAAAGAAAGAGATTAGATTTGTCTGGCATGGCTTGTTTCTCTGAAACCCATGTTGAATTTTTGTGATTATTGAGGAGGGAACAAGCTTGTTTTCTGCTGCTCCAGAGAACAGGACACAGAGCAATGGATGCAAACTGCAGGAAAAGAGATTCTATCTCAGCATTAGGAGGAACTGACAGTGAGGGCCGTTCAACAGTGGAACAGCTGGATGGCCATCTGTCGGGGATGCTTTGATTGAGAGTTCCTGCATTGCAGTGAATTAGACTGGATGGCCTTTGGGGCCTCTTCCAGCTCTATGATTCTATGATTTGTGGCTTTGACTTTTGCAGATTTGATTATTTGCAGTTGAATATGTTCTCTCTAGGAATCTCTAAGTCCTCCAGGACAATTCTATTGACCATAGAATTGTGCTGGAGAACCTAGAGGTTCCTAGAGAAAAGCATGAGTCTATGATTAACTTTTGGCAGACAATGACCCATACAGTTGCATTGGAGGGCCTGCAGATTCCTAGAGAGGTGTTCTGTTAGGTATTTTATTTGTGGTTTTTCACCCCTAACCCCAGCAAATGTGGAGGGGCCACTGTAATATACCTGTGGATCTTCCTTCTGTTCCTGCACCACAGTGGCTGTCTACTGAGTGGCTGTTTGCATGGCATGTCCATCGCCATTGTGGGTTGCTCATTCTGAGGGCAGAATGAGGCACTCAGCCTTGTGCTCATTGCTTGGTGCCTTGTTCTGACCTCTGAAGCAAGCAATGCATGGCAGGTGACCCAGTGGGATGCCCATGCAGTCATCCACAGTAGCATGGGAATGGAGGGCCAGGTAATGGGGGCAGGTCAGGGCATCTGTGCAGCCAGGATACTCTGGGCTGCCTCCAGAGTATCCTGACTAATGCAGAAAAGCCCTTAGTGGGACTTGCTTTCAAGTAGACAGACATCTGAGTAAAAATATGTTGCCCTTCACATTTTATAGAATTTGATTCTTCTTATGAATTCAAATAACTTCAAAAGTACAGCACAACAGATATTTTTCCAAACTATGGTCCTTGAAATGTGTATTAATAAAGGTGGAATACAAAGCACAAAATAAAAAATTGTTCCATTTCTTTAAAGAGCAATCAGAGGAATACCCCGGGGCCCGATTACCACATCTTTACATTTATGACTCTAGCCACTTTTATTTGGAACAGCGCTTTCCTGTTGTTACCTTGTTCTACTTGGTACTTACAAGTGAATGCCATATTGATTTTTTAAATATCACTCACAAGAAAAATGCTTACTTTACAATGTATGAATAAGCAGGCCAGAGTAAGAGCTGCACACAAGGAACTTAATCCTACCTCTCCTGCTAGAAACTGCTTATGTAAGTGAGCCTCTCCTTTGATTTAATTATGGATCAAGAACAATTTCTCCTAACACCCCAACCATATGATTATTTCTTAGCAATCAAATTAATCTTTCCAAGCATTTCTCTGCTCAGGGCTATTTTCAGATCGAAATTACCCTTCCAGAGCCGGCAATAAACCAGGCCAGAAAAGTCCTTCTTTGCTATGTTTTGTTGCTAACCAGCAGGACTGGAGGGAAAAGAGATGCTTGCCTGGAAATAGGATACTGTCCTACGGGTGTCCATTGGTGCATCTACACTAAAAATAATGCAGTCTAATACCATTTTGAGTGCTGTATCTCCATCCTACAGATGCCTTGGATTTTTACTTTTACAAGTTTCTTTAGAATTCTCTGCCAAAGAGTTCTGGTGCCTCACCAAACTGCAAATCCCAGGAACCTGTAGGATGGAGCCATGGCAGTTAAAGCAGGTTTGGATATCTGGGTCTCTTCCTGCCCCATTGCTATCTGTCCTCTCCTGATCTCACTGTCTTAAGCTTCATCTATTCCAAGTCATTCCTGTTACTACATACATTCATACAGAGGTTTTGGATTTAAAATTTTAAAATGTATACTCCACCCTTCTGCCAAAAAGGCATTCAGTGCTGCCAACAATGATAAAACATAGATCTGAACGCAAAATATTAAAAATGTTGACATAAAAACAAATGCACTGAAAACGTCATTTAAATGACAATAAAAGACATAGCTAGCACCCGGGCTGATTAGCTTTTCTCTGGTGGCAGAGTAGCCACCATGGGAAAGGACTGGCTGAATAAAAAGGTCTGTGCCTGCTGCAGAAGGGCAACAAAGAGGGAGCTAATCTAGTATTCCTGGGTGCAGAGTTTTAGAGGTCACTGAGAAGGCAACCAGGTTTTGCATTCCCACCAGATATGCCTTTGATGGAAACTGGGCACATCTGGGAATTCCTCTGTAGACACTGCATTGAACATGGGTACATTAGTGGGACAAGGCAGTGAGTGGCATAGTTCCACTCCCAGCTTCTCTGCATATTTTATATATGTGCAGAGGTATGTGGAAGGGGACCAAAAAGGAGAGTAGCTGAGGATGGTTAATTTTTTGTCTGAAGACACATTTGCACTGGTTTTTAAAATGACAGGAGAGGGGATGGTTCTGGAGGGAAACACTGTTAGGCTTACCAGGAATCCTGAACCTAAAGAGTATTGAGAGCCTAGCCAGAGCAGGAGATGGCACTAGGGGTCCTTTCAGTCCTTTCATACTCACCTGTTGCAGCATTAAGATTCTATTTTAACTGCCCCAGCAACATCCATGAAATCCTGGGATTTGTAGTTTAGGGAGGGGGTGTTTAGAATTCCCAGCCAGAGAGCTATAGTGGCCCTCACCAAACTACAAAACCAGGATTCCATAGGAGATTGCCACGGCACTCAAACTGGAATAACGGTGCTGTAATTGTGTAATTGGGCCCCTAGTACATCAGAAGATAGTGCCTGGATAGGCCTGGCAGACATAGGGGTAGAATAATAACATCTTTCGTCAAGGCAGACAGGACTTTGCTGAATTCAAAGATATAGCCATGTTAGGATAGGGTTGCCATTTGTCCCAAAAAACAGGGAAAGTCCTGGTTTTAAAGCTTATAAAATGTCCCGGCCGGTTGCAGCCGCCTGTTTCCAGCCCCATCACGTGGAGCATTGGGCTCTTTAGAATCAGTATGTAGTGAGATCTTGTAGCACCTTTCAGTCTAACTGAAAGAAAGAAGTTGGCAGCATAAGCTTTCAGAGACTTCAGTCTACTTCCTCAGATACATCTGTTTTTTTTAGACTTAAATCTACGAAAGTTCATGCTGTCAAATTCTTTCTTTCAGTTAGCCTAAAAGATGCTACAAGATCTCTTTACCTTTGCTGACTGAGGGAAATTATAAGAGGCTCTCACTTCATCACACCGACAGAAGCTAACCAGAGTGTTAGCTGAGCCTTACTTGTTCCTTAAACTTAAAAGAAACACCACAAGTGACTAAAGTTTGAAGCTAACAAAGTTTACCCAACACTGTACAATTTACTCCCAATTAGGGTTGATAGTGCATCAGCATCCCACTTCTGGAGATTTCAGGACCAAAACCTGAAAACAAAGATGGGCCAAGAAAGGATTAGGCTGGAACTGTTTCCTAATACTGTACCTACACTGCAGAATTAATGCAGTTTGACACCGCTTTAACTGCCATGGCTTGAGGCTATGGAATTCTGGGATTTGTAGTTTGGTGAGCTATTTAACCTTCTCTTGGGAAGCGTTTTCCATGGACGCTGCCATCAGGGCTTGTTCAAGAAGGCTCTGAAGGCCCAGTGCTGCAATAGATGGTAGGGTGGCTGCATCAGTATGCAGCCACTTGCTCCTTCTCAAGTCCCCTTCCCTTGCTCCTAACTTTCAGATACATCACTATTATACAAGTGCAGCACTTTTGTGCTGTGCTACAGAGCCCTGGTCCCAAGTGGAAATGGATGGAGGTGGGAGTCCAAGCTTTAAAACAAGGATGAGAATCGTGCAGTCACCCAGATGTTGTTTTAAGTGCAATTCCAGTATTCCTTACCATTGGCTATGTTGGCTTTTGGAGTTGCAGCCCAACTATATCAGTCATAGAATCATAGAGTTGGAGGGAACCATCCAATGGCCATCCGGTCCAACCTCCTTGTGTATTGCAGGAATACACAATCAAAGCACTCCCAACAGATGGCCACCCAAACTCTGTTTAAAACCTCCAAGGAGTCTTCCAATACACTCCAAGGTAGCATGCCACACAATTCCTGCCTCTACTTAAAAATAATCTCAAATATCAAAACTAAACTTCCTCTCCTTCTGTGCCTCTTTCACTCACCCTGGGATTTGTCTCCCCATTTAAGGAACTCAATTCCCTGAGACTGTTGGCAGTATTCTGAGACCTGACATCCCTATCTCCAATTGATCTCAATACGGTTGTCACAATCCTAACTCACAAAGGTCATTAAGAGCCATCTGAGCCAACACAAGGCCAGATGAAAGCTATACTGAATCCAGACCTCTCCCAGCCAAAGGATATTGGAAATTAGTGAATCTTCTCTCACAGGCTACACAGTAGCTTTATCTCTAGGTTGGGGCAGGCTTGGCTCTGCACCCTTTTCTGGCTTTTCTGCCAGTTGATTTCAGCAGACTCCTTTGCTCACTTGTCACTGAGATCAGCTAGAAAGAAGGGCAGAGGTTCAGCCAGCACAAGAAATTTCTGCATGTTCTCAACCCCATACAGCTGGCACATTATTCAGTTAGGATTCCACATTAATTTTCAAGTCTCTGCTGATCGCTTCCAAGAACTGCTTTCCTTCAGGCTCCTGTATATGGGATACTTTACATCCTACCAAGACTACAAAATTACCCATTAAAATGAACAAAATATATTCAGGGAAGCTATCTGTAAATTGTCTTGCCATTGCTTTGTAGCTTGCACACTAATTTGCTTTATAAATATGGAGTATAAAAATATCCTCAAACAAATTTTGCCTTTGGAGTAGAACTCTTCAAACATAACTCATTTAAAGAGACCAGCCAAAGAAGCTTAATATTCTTTGCAGCCCAGAAAATGCCCCAGGCATTATATTCAGTATTCGGTTCTGCTGGGCCCGAAAGCACTTGAAATTATAATGCAATGTATTTCTTTTATTCATGGGTTGTTGTTGTTGTGTTATCCTTTTCATTATAGGAAGCCATCCACCACGCTCATCAATCCAAGTGTTTACCAGAACTTCAGATAAAATAGCAGTAAACACTTTGTTGTTGTTGTGAGCCTTCAAGTCATTTCTAACTTATGGTAATCCTAAAGTGAACCTATCATGGGATTTTCTTGGTAAATTTCATCAGAGGGGTTTGCCATTGCCATCCTCTGAGGGTAAGGGAGTGTGACATGTCCAAGGTTACCCGGTGGGTTGCCATGGCCGAGCTGGGATTCAAACCCTGATCTCCAGAGTCATAGTCCAATGCTCAGACAATTATGCCATGTTGGCTCTCGATTGCAGTCCTCCATTGATCATTTAGATCTACTGTCCTTATTTAAAGGAAGACTCCAGCCATGTTTCCCCTAGTTCTGTTTTCTGAAACACTGAAACACTAAACCATTGGTTCCCCACCTGTGGGTCGGGACCCCTTTGGGGGTCGAATGACCCTTTTGTGGGGGTCGCCTATGGCCACTGGAAAACACCTATTTTATTATAGTTATGAAGTAGCATTGAAAATAATTTCATGGGTTTGGGTCACCACAACATGAGGGACTGTATTAAAGGGTCGCGGCATTAGGAAGGTTGGGAACCACTGCACTAAACTATGGTTTAATGAGATGGGAACAAGACTAGTCACTCCAGCAGGCCTATCAGCTCCCTTCTCAGCCAGTGTGGTCCTATGAACCTGTAAAACTGTGATTAACCATAACTGTTATAATTTAAACAAGCAAGCTATGTAAGCCATGAGTGGAATTTAAACTTGTCTGAAACTAACCCTAAGACAACTTGTGTAGCTCATGATCAATCAGAAGTGTAAAGTTTTCAACTCTTCCTCCAGGCTATACAGGAGGAGGGGAGTGTGCAAGCTAGGTAATTCTCTAAAACTAGGGATGGATAAGCTGATGCCCTACAGATGCTGTTGGATTGCATCTCCCATCAGCCTTTGGCAATTTAGTCAATGGTTAAGGACTACAGAAACTGCAGTCCATCCAAAAACATCCGGAAGATCACTAGTGACTTCCCAAATTGCTGTTAATTGCTATGCTCTACAGCTGCCACCTCTCACCCTCACAAAATGTGTTTTTATTTGTTGGAAAATGAAGAGAAATCAAGCTTTTCCCCTTAGTTGCCACCCTCTTTTCCCTTCCAGTGTGTTTTACAAGCAACAATTCAGAGAGGCTGATGAATTTCCTGGCATAGAAATGCTGCGATGGAAAAAGCTCACCTCCTGAGTTTCTCTCTTTTGTGCAGCATTAAAGGCTCCAAAGCTATGCTGGAAAAAGAGGTGGCAATCTTACCATCACCTTCTATTCTAAGCACATAGTTTAAACGTCCTTACAGTCAATATAATCAATTCAATTTTGAAGGAGAAGGCAACATTTTCTTAGCTCCTCTTGGCTCCCTTAAGATCTCTCACCCTCTCTCTATGCATGTACTGTATATGCCAATTGGAATAGTACAGTACAAATATTATCTGCCTGTCTTAAATTATAATGGGGCTTCAATTATAATAGAACTACACTTAATAGAAAGTAGAATGCAGCAGAGGTTTCTGTTCCCAGTAGGAGCAGCCTGGCAATAAAAGCCAAAATATGCTGTTGGGAAATTCTACTGTAAAAATAGGAACAAGGTGATAATAAAAGATGAAAATTATTTAATTATTTATACTGCAAAATTATTGTCCCTGGGAGCACCCTAGGGCTAGTGGCACTACTACGAGGTGCGGGGGGTTCAGGCTGCTCCAGGTGACACCCTAAGACAGGGTGACACCATGGCTCCCCAAACATCTGCCTTCAGGCAGAAATGGGCTGTGGTGTTTGCCTTTAAAATGCTGAAGAGATGGTGTGAGTGGGAAGAGGTTCAACGGGAGGTTTTTAAAAGAAATTTTTTGAAAATTTTAATTAAAAATATTTTAATTACAAAAACATCAAATATGATGTAGTATGGAGGAGGTCAGTTGGGGGAGTGACACCATGAGTTACTGTACTGGGTGACACCAACCCTAGTGACACCACTACTAGGGGCCACAGAGATGTTACTCCTCTTCCATGGGTGGAGGCAAGCGGTCTGCCTTCTGAAGAGATGCTGATGTCAGACATCTCATCCCAAGTCCTGTGGAAACTTCAGCAGCCCCTCTTGCTCCAGCAATGGCAGAGGCAAAAAAGGGGACACTAGAGCATATGTTGTGGGTGGACTGAGAGTCCCTGAACATGCCACTGACACGAGAGGAAACATAAGACAACTCTAGAGCTTTTATCCATTTTCCCTATTATTGATTCTGATGGGAAGAAAACAATAAACAAACAAATAAGAACAGGAGAAAATTCAGAAATTTCAAACAGTCCAAAATATCATGGCGAGACTGGTTGAGGCAGGTTATGTAGAGCACATGATTCCCTCGTTATGACAGCTTTACTAGCAACCAGGCACATTTCTAAGTCCTGTTTCTGACCTATAGAGCTTTATGTGACTTGGGAGTGGGCTCTCTGAAAGATTGCATTCTTGCCATGAGCCACCTCTAGGTTTTGTATTAATACATACTGATTTTGTTCATCTTTGTATTTCATGGCATTTTTATTATTTAATTGTAAACTGAACATCTGTTCCATTTGTGTACGAAGGAAAGTCTATAAACTGAATAAAGAAACAAAGAATGGTAATTGCACTGAAATTTTTTATCTCTGGCGGTTCCAACTAGAGACTGGCTATCCACTCATGCCAACAATCTTTGACTCACAGCTTACAGTTCTGGACTGGATCCTAAGTATCCGAAGGGATGCTGTGAAAACTCTTCATGAATACTGTTAGCAATATAAGGACTGGATCTTCAGTGTTTCTCACAACATGAGAAGAGTTTGGGGGAGAATGAGGGACGAACTAATCCCTAGCTGGGGGGCTTTCCACTAATTCCAGTAGGAAACAATGCCATCACTAGGGTTGGCATCACCCAGCGTGGTAACTCGTGGTGTCACCTCCCCGCCATTGACCTCCTCCCATATCACAGCATGCAGAATCCTTAGTAATGGGTTTTGTACTAATGTTACTAATACACTGTAATATCACTGAATTAAAATTATATATTTAAATTACAATATCATACACATAGGCTAAATGTATTTACAGGTACATAATTTAAGGTAGTTAAAGTGAAAATTTGGTAAAATGTGATGTTTTTAAAGAAAAAAAATAAAATTATATTCTTTTAAATTAATTTTTTTTTTAATTTTAAAATCTGCTCCCACTAGGTCTTGCGCCACTAACACCATCTCTTCCACTGAGTTCCAGCATTTTAAAGGGATGGTGTTTGGAGATCTTACCCCTCTTTAGTGTCACCTGGTATGGCACGCTTCCCCCACACACACACACACACCACAAGTGATGTCCCTCGTGGGAGAGTTAATTTACACCATCTCTTTTTGCAGGTACAACACTAAAGACTCTGACAGTGTGATGTATCTCTTGAGGGCTTAGGATCACAACTACAGTTCAACCCTTACCCTTCCATACCCTCAACTCTGCTCAGAATTCCCCTTTAGATCAGTAAACTCCTGCTGCTGGAGTACAGGTTTAGCAGGCAGGTGCAACCTCCTACTGCAAAGACAGATTTTCTACCAGGATTTTTATTTTTACCTCCAGGAAAACTCTGGAAACATTAGTATGAAAGATCCAGTTAAATGCAATATTATCCTATTTAACCAAAGGATAGCACCCCACTGTACCCTACTACAATGTAAGAGGTTAGACTGCGTTGTCATTGTAAGAGCCGTCGTTTTAAAATATACATTTTCCTGTAAACACTTTTTTCCTGTAAAAAAGGCAACGTTTTCTTAAGGGAGAGGCTGTTTTTGTTCCCAAAGTGATATGAGTCAGCAAAGCTGTCATTACTTAGAATTGCTATTTCTCCCCCAGCTCTAACCTGCTAATAACAGCAAATGGTTTTCCAAAAACTTCAGGAAAACAACAACAACAACAAAACAAACTCACTAATGTGAGAGGGGGATAAATTATTCAGAATGGAAGAATACACTTATTCATTTTTGCAGAACAAATGTGTGGTGGTTTTCAAAGCTAAACTTTCACAAGAGTGACCTCTTTCCAAGTCTATGGTGAAGGAAATCTCTGGCTACATCTATACTGCAGAATTAATGCAGTTTAACACTGTTTTTAACTACCAGGGCTCAATGCTATGGAATTCTGGAATCTGTAGTTTTGTGAAATGTTTAACCTTCTCTATCTGAGAGCTCTAGTGTCACAACAAACTACAAATCTCAGGATTCCATAGGATGGAACCATTAAAGCAGTGTCAAACTGCATTAATTCTACATTGTGGCAGCAACTTTTGCAAGGAACCATATTGTTGTTGGTTATTGTTGTTATTGTTGTTGTTATTTCTTACCCATCTCTCTCCATGGATCAAGGCAGGGAACAACAACAACAATTAACAGATAAACAACATCAATGAAACACATCAATGTAAAAGGACAAATAAGATATACACGTACTAAAACAATCTATGGCTTGGTACATATCTCCCTGTGTGGCGCCCTCATCACATGCAAGGGTTGCCTGGGGGGCAGAGCGCCCACACGCCCCGCAACCCTCACATTTGATGAGGCATAACAATGGTGGTGCCCTGTTTACATGGGTGCTGCCATTGTCATGTAAGTGCCGTGCAGCGTACGCGTGGCACCACACGGCACGTAACAAGTGTGCCAGTGGTGGCTGAGGCTTCCCTCTGCAGGAAAAATAGGGCATTTACAGCAGCAATTCCAAAATTATGAAATACCAGAAGAGATCCGTTGTATCTCTACCTTAGAGGCCTTTAAGAAGGCAATCAAAATGGATCTCTTCCAGCGGGCTTACCCATCTGACTCTATATAAAAATCTATGACAGTATTCCACTCTCAGCTATGATCACTGACTACTGATAAATTGATTTTAGCGAACTAATAGGAATTGGTAAATTCAATATTAGTGTTTTATTGATTGTATTAGTATTTGTATTATTTGTATTATCTTGTATTATTTTATTGTTGTAATCCCGCCTCGATCTTCGGAGAGGCAGGAAATATAAATAAACATTATTATTATTATTATTATTATTATTATTATTATTATTATTAAAAATCCATTATTTAAAATTCACAATTTAAAAGTAGGGCTAGCCATATAATTAGACACAATGCCTCAGAGAGTTCTTTTATCGTGATCATATTTACACTGTCAGGAGATGGGGAGAGATGCTTGTGGGAATTCACTGCCTCGTGTACCAAACCAACCCACCTGGCTTTGGGTCCTATGTACCTTGACTTGCCTCCCAGGTCCCTTCTTCAACACACTGGATTCTTGCTCATATAATATTTCTGCTTCTAATAATTTGCCTTTGGAGTCTCATCCAGCCATCTTGAAAGCTACCAAGTCAAAACACAGCCCTCTGGCCATATACCGTAACTCGCCAGGAGCTGATTCAACCACCTATTTCACTGTCGGTGTAAAACACCTGAAACAAGTGTCTGAGGACATGGGAGGCCACGCAACAAATGCTTGGTGCATTGTGTCCTTGGTGCCCAGCAACTTCTATTTTTCTCCTACAAAGTGACACTTTCTCTGCGAGATACATGCTCATTCATTTTATATCCAGTTTTATATGGTGCCTAGAATATTCTAACAAGAATTCAAAACACTGATCTTCAAACAATGCGAATGGCGCCACTTAAGTGCCACTGTTGATCACGTTGTTGACAATAATCTATGTGCCTTGCTTGATGCTGGATTCATTATTGATGAGCTTCCATACACTGTGGGATGATTGGTCTGCATTATTTAGTTTCGAGAAACTGTGATCCTCACTATATAGCTTCAGTGTAATTCAGAAGTGTGTTTCCTATTTCTAACTTAGGTTTTCTCTAGCTAAATACAGCTATATCTCAATGAACAAAGTAGATGCGTTCCTGGGCTTTACTTCTTTAACAGAAATGTTGGTACCAGAAGTAGAAATAAAATGGAAAGAATAGGGGTGGGATCCTACACCACAAAAAAAGAGTACAATACATTTCAGCCAACTTTGTAAGCACATGTGAAATGAAACAACCAAGACAAGTATGCCTTGCATAAATAAACAGCATTTTGATTCTTCTCTGGAGACCACTTGAAGGCTTCTTCAAGGCTTCTTCCAAAATACATCCTGGGATGATTTTTTTTCAACACTCCACTTTTTTTTTT
>NC_056525.1:109815435-109818641 GCF_019175285.1 Sceloporus undulatus
GTTAACCTATCTAATTCTAGCATTTCTAAAGATTTTTTTAGCCAGTCATCTACTGACGGAGTCTCTTTATTCTTCCGTTTTTTCGCAAATGATAGTCTTGCAGCTACAATTAAATATGATAGAATTTTAAAATGTTTCCTTTCTTCTTTGTCTTCCAATATATTTAATAAAAAGGTTTCTGGTTTAAACTTTATTTGTGTGTCTAATATTTTTTGAGTGATGTTGTGTACTTGTTTCCAGAAATTATTTGCTTTTTTACAGGTCCATCACATTGCAGTGGTTCCATTCCTTTCTCTCGGGTAGATCCCAGAGGGTGCTGCTCAGGGACAGTTGCTCCAGTAAAAGGGAGCTCACCTGTGGTGTCCCACAGGGTGCTATTCTGTCCCCAATGTTATTTAACATCTATATGAAGCCGCTGGGTGAGATTATTCGGAGTTATGGAGCTGGGTGTTATCAGTACGCTGATGACACCCAAATCCATTTCTCCATGTCTCGTTCGTCGGCCTCGAATTCTGATGGCGTCTCCTCGCTCAATGAATGTCTTCGGGCAGTAATGGGCTGGATGAGGAAAAACAGATTGAGATTGAATCCAGACAAAACGGAAGTGCTCATGGTAACGGCCCCGAAACCAAGAATTGGGTTGCAACCTCCAGTCCTGGATGGGGTCACCCTCTCCGTCAAGGACTGCATTCGCAGTTTGGGGGTGCTCCTTGAGTCGTCACTCCTGATGTCGAACCAGGTAAGTGTGACAGTCAGGAGCGCCTGTTATCAGCTTTGGTTGATACGCCAGCTGCACCCTTTTCTGGAAGTAAGGGATCTTGAGACTGTTGTGCACGCGCTGGTAACTTCACGTCTAGACTTCTGTAATGCGCTCTACATGGGGCTACCGTCGTGCTTGGTCTGGAAACTGCAATTAGTACAGAATATGGCAGCCAGAGTAATTTCTGGAACATCCAGCAGGGACCATATTACGTCGGTTCTAAAGTCCCTCCACTGGCTGCCCATTAGCTTCCGGACCCAGTACAAGGTGTTGGTTATCACCTTTAAAGCCCTAAATGGCTTGGGTCCAAGCTATCTCCAGGACCGCCTTCTCCCCTACAATCCTCTCCGCGCTCTCCGCTCCTCTGGGAGAGGCCTACTTCAGCCACAAAAATCTAGGCTTTCGACTAACCACCCAGAGGGCATTTTCCATCGTCGCCCCAGACTGTAATGGCCTGCCGGATCAGATCCGTCTACTTACATCCTTAGACAGCTTTAAAAAGGCTGTTAAGATGGATCTCTTCCGGCAGGCCTTCCCAGAATAGAGAACCCGGCCTTAGAAGAATGTCTGGGAAAGATACTGCTGCTCCCACTGATTGTTTGCGGGTGTGATGCTGCTGACTTTTTGGTTAGTTTTTAACTTGTATGTTTGTTTGTGGGGTTTTTTGTGCCTTTTTAATACTGTATTGGATTTAATACTTTTTTAAGGAGGGGAGGGTAGTAGGGATTTTATATGTTCTGTATTTTTAACTTTGTTAGCCGCCCCGATTGTTCTCAGAGGGGCGGGATACAAATAAATTATTATTATTATTATTATTATTATTATTATTATTATGTGGTAAAGGGATCCAATCCATTTATTGAATTTCCAACATTTGCCTTTTCCCTTTTTCTTCATTTTGGCTAACTTGCAAGGAGAAAGATACCATCGATGTGTCATCTTTAATGTATTTTCCTTTATGTCCACGGAGGCCGTGAATTTAATATCCTGCCTCCATAATCTTTCCAGCTTTCTAGTTTTATAGGGTGCTCTATATTCCTAGCCCATTTTATTGTGGTTTCTTTTACAATTTCATCTTCTAATTCTCTTTCTAAGAATAATGAATATAATTTAGATATTTTGGATTTGTTTAATTTAAAAATAATTTTGTGCAATTCATTTTCAGAATTTGTAATACCTTTGATCCTCATATCCGTTTTGAATCTTTCTATGATTTGCCTATATGGGAACCATGAACAATTATAACCCTTGGCTTCTAGTTGTAATACAGTTCTTATTTTTGGAATTTGCTCAGCCCAATTAAGTAATTCTGAGTATCTTAGTGGCGTTCCTGTATTTGACACTGTCTCTATTTTCCAAGCCTCTTGTGGTGAAACCCAGACCGGTAACGGTTTATAAAATTTACTTTTAATTTTACTCCATACCAATAATAACGATTTCCTGGTACATGATTTTTGAATTCTTTGTTAACAATTATTCTTTTGTACCATAAATATCCATGCCAGCCGAATATTTTGTTGAACCCCTCCAAATTTAATAGTTTTGTATCCTTAAGTGTTATCCAATATATGATCCAAATGAAAGCACAAGCATAATAATACTATTTTAAATCTGGAATACCAAATCCTCCCCTATCTTTTAAGTCTTTCATCACTTTCCATTTTATTCTTGTTTTTTTACTACCCCCCCCCCGAAACCTGGAGAGTTCTGTTTTCCAGGGTTTAAATATCCTATCATTCAGAATAATTGGAATATTTTGATATAGAAAAATTAATTTGGGTAATATAGCCATTTTGATTGAAGCAATTCTTCCCATCATAGATAGATTTAAGGATTTCCATCTTTGTAGATCTTCCCTTATTTTTTTCCATACCACATTATAATTATTATCAAAGAGTTCTGAGTTCTTATTTGTTAGTGTTATCTCTAAATATTTAACCTTTTTACAATGTGTACAACCTGTATCTGTTTGTATTTTTTCTGCCTCTTTTTTGGAAATGTTCATAGCCAGGAAGTTAGATTTAGATTTGTTTACTTTTAAACCTGCATAGTTCCCAAATTCTACAATTTTCTTTAGGTTCCTCAACTATTATTGAAAATAATGCATGAGCACTTTCATAACTCTGAAATGTGGTTTGAACGCCATGGTGCATCAGCAGAAGATACTGAATAATAATAATGTGTACCTCAAAAGAACTGAGAGAGATGTCACTTCCCATGGTGTGTCATGCACACCTCCTCTCACATCTCTAATCAAATGAATGTTGCAGATTTTTGAAACAATGCAAATCTTCCCCATCAGCAGCAACATTGGACTGTCTAGACGCCATGAGCCTTTTGGCAGAAACTGGTTGTGGCATTGGCCTGCGTCCTTTTAAAATACTGGAGCTCAGTGGAGGGGATGGTATGAGTGGGGCAAGGCTCAGTGAGAAAGGAGAGGCCTTTG
>NC_056525.1:109818666-109823647 GCF_019175285.1 Sceloporus undulatus
AGGACACAGCCATGAGCAACGCCAGACAGCAGCTGCCATAGTGCAGCAGTGGCAGTGGACCTGGGCATACCCAGTCTATGAACGAACCAAAAGAGGATTGGGGGCGGGACATGGCAACCCCTCTTATATGTCAAACAGTGTGTTGTAATGGAAAAGCCGTGCATACCCTTCATTCTCATTCGGTAATTGACGTTATCAGACAAGGAAATTGGAAGTATAATCCAATGGCACATACCGAAACACAATCATGTTGTTTAACATTATTGCGTGATAGACTACCCCAACACAATTCAGGCAATGGGAAGTCAGTACAAAAGCCATCATGGGGATTCACTGTATTACGTGAGAGGTCTGATCACACGCAATTTCAGGAATGGGCAGCTATTTTCAGGGCCATGGGAGGAAGTCCAGGCAAATGCAACTGAATGTCATGTTAAATGCGCTGAAACTAGCAAAATTCAGTGACTGAATGCGTTCTGGGCCCCACTTTCCCTTTCCATTCGAAATTACAGCAAGAACTTCCTCCCATGTGATAACACTCCAACTGTAAACATAGGACATGGGCCCTCCACATTGATGCCTGCACAAACCTAAAATCTCTATGCAAAAGGCAGTCCGGACCCAGCAATGTTGCTCCTTTGGGTACATTTTGAAATTGTTCACAATGGCTTGACTGGAAGAACGAAGGAAGGGAACTAGCATGGTTTTAAAAAGTATACTTCACTTACTTCAACGTGCAGCAACAAGGCATGCCATGCCAGTTGTGGGAGCCTGTCTGTCTTGGGCTGCTGTGAAATGAGGCCCCCCCCTAGCCATCTGCTATTGAAGCCCTTCCCTGACAGCACTGTCCCCTAGACCATTGGACATATAAAACTGGGTCTGGCCAGCAGGCTTCTTGGCCTTCTGCTTGTATACGCCAACCTCTGTGACTTGCGTTTTTTTAAAAAGGGGAAAAGGAAGGAAAAATCAAGCTTTTATATCTGTCTGTTTACTTTTCCCCCCAAGTGGAAACTTATTTACCATCCATGCAAACAACCAACAGATAGGAACAAAGTACCTTGCATACACTGGAAAAACAACCCATATGCTAAAATGGGCACACCTTGGGCATTGAGTGCACCTACAACTGGGCACTACGCTTTAAATAAACTATTGCTAAAGCAAAAATACTTTGTCTACAACTACAGCTATTAAGAGCTGTTAAGGAGAACACCAAACTTAATGAAACTTACTAGGGACAAACAAAGTAGCACACACAATCTCAGTGAACAAAAATGGGAATTTAGAACATCATTACAATCGTGGGGCGGTCCTTGGAGGAAAACTGACTGCGTGTAGCCGCTCACATATCTTGGCTTTGTCAGTTCAAGTGATTAGGCTTTAGGATCACCAAACATAAACTACAACATGTTAATCACTTGTTTCCTTTCTTCTCCATTTTTACTTATTTCTACTTTTTTTGGAGTGGTGGCGAGTTCAAACAAAATAACATCCTGTATTGTGAAAAACACCTCTCTTCCAACCTTGGTCATTACAGTATTGCCGGCTCGAGGTAGTTGTGGGGTAAAAGAAGAATTGAGCGCCAAGCCAATTGGTGTTGTGGTTTTGAACCGAGAGAGTCTAGACACCACACGCCGACGCACCACTGGCGAGATCAACGCTCCAATGAGAAAGAGAACGCAGACAACTGAGAGACAGGCGACAACTAGGTGCACCTTGGGCAAGTCACACTCTCAGCATCAGAGGGAAGCAAGGCAAATCTCTCCTGCACAATCTGCCAAGAAAACCTTCATGATAGGTCACCTCAGGTTGCCATAAGTCGAAGAAGACTGAAGGCATAAAACAACAACAACAACATAGTACTAATTCACATTTTATGTCCATGTTCCTAGTCCTCTTTCTGTCCCTTGTCCTCTCCAATTAGTACTCAATATTTACACAAAAAACCACACCAATTAATAACCTAATTTACATTTTAAATTGAAGGTATATAGGACAGCAAGATTTCATGGATGTTTCCACTTTAAACTGGTTAGGCTGCCTCCTGTGGAATCCTGGCAATTTGTACGTTTAGGGGAGGGCCCACTTAGACATTCCCACAGCCCGGGAGCCCTTAAGCCTCAGAGAACTATAAACCTATAACACTAGAAAAAAGACTCCTAAAAGTAAAGACTATACAAAACTGAAGCCACAAAGGATCAGAACTTGTAAAACGACATGTGTTTCCCGTCGTTCCACACGTATGGATATAAGAGCAGGTCACGTGAGGAAAGCAGATAGGAGGAAAATTCATTCCATTTGCAAAATGTTGTGGTGCTGGAGAAGAGTGCCCTGGAGGTACCCACCGGACACAGCCCAAAAGATCAAACAAATGCGTCAACTAGAACTAATCAGAGACTGAAATCTCCCTGGAAGCCAAGATGCAATACGCTGAGGTTGTTCCTACTTTGATTCACGTCATGAGAGCAGGAAATGGACTCATTGGGGGGGGGGTGGAGTAATATAGGAAACTACTACTGCCTTGACCAAACAAGCTAGTCAAAATTAGTTTTAAAATGTGGGCTTAGCTGCTTAACATGGACTTTGTAACTTGGTTGGACCAGCTGATGAAACTCAAAAGAGTGAGCAACTCTCTTTGAGCGAAATAACGTTAATTCGAACCGCCCAGTGCTGAAGTCCCCCAGTTCAAGACTCATCTGATAATGGCCAATGACTTGGATGAAAGAATAGAAGGCATGCATATCAAATTTGCAGATGACACCAAATTAGAAGGAGTAGCTAATACCCCAGAGGAGAGGATCAAAATTCTAAATGACCTTAATAGATTAGAACGCTGGACCAAAACTAACAAAATCAACTTCAACAGGGAGAAATGGAAGGTACTGCACTTGGGCAAAAAAGTGAAATGCATAGATATAGGATGAGGGACACCTGGCTTGATAGCAGGACATGTGAAAGAGATCTAAGAGTCCTAGTAGACCACAAGTTGAACATGAGTCAACAGTGTGATACGGCAGCTAAAAAGGCCAATGAGATTCTAGGCTGCATCAATAGAAGTACATTGTCTATAGATCAAGGGAAGTAATAGTGCCACTCTATTCTGCTTTGGTCAGGACTCACCTGGAATATTGCATCCAGTTCTGGACACCACAGTTCAAAAAGGATTCATATTGAGGATGGAGTAAGCTTGTTTTCTGTTGCTCCAGAAAATAGGACCCAGAGTAATGGATTCAAACTTCAGGAAAAGCAATTCCACCTCAACATTAGGAGAACTTCCTGCCAGTAAGGGCTGTTTGACAGTGGAACACATTCCCTCGGAATGTAGTGGAGTCTCCACCTTTGGAGGTCTTTAAGAAGAGGCTGGATGGCCATCTGTCAGGGGTGCTTACATTGTGTGTTCCTCTCTGGCAAGGGGCTGGACTGGATGACCCTTGAGGTCTCTTCCAACTCTATGATTCTTTGATGCTAGGAAAGCTGGAGGGAAGTAGAAAGAGAAGAAGATGCCAGATGGATGAACTATTAAGGAGCTCACAGGCATGAATTTACAGGATCTGAGCAGAGCAGTGGAGGACAGGGAGTCTTGGTGATGTCTCATCCACAGGGCCACCATGAGTCAAGATCGACTTGAGGGTGGTTAACAATAAAAACAAAACAGTGTAGTGTAACGTTGATCCAAAACTAGCCTCTCGCCACAACTAAAAGGTTGCAGCTAAAGTCATCTGTTCAAATTATTGCTTCATTCCTCTTCTGAAATAACTGGGTGTGTGCATGTGAACACATACAGAGGTTTTAGCTTCTATAGTCAGCCCTCCATATCTACAAATTCTTTATCCACAGATTTAATTATCCACAGCTTGAAAATATTAAATATTAAATAAGGGATATAATTTCACTATGCCATTATATATCATGGGTCTTGAGCATCCACAGATTTTGGTATCCACAGGAGGTCCTAGAATCAACTGTACTACCACAGCAATTCCTAAATGTCAGAAAGCACAGTGGGGAGCAGGGAAGGGATATGTTAATGCTTCCCATGCCTGGACACTGAGTTGTGAGTGTGTGAATACCTGCAGAGAGAGGATGGGAGAATGTGAGGGTGAGCCTGCACTGAGGTCAGGGAGGAAGAGGAGAGCCATATATGTTTAGAAATATGACCCTTAGCCAACATCAGTGTGGTCCTTAGGACCACAATGTTTTCATACCCCCGTTCTTGTACAGGCCCAGAAGCCTCAGGACCTGGGACATTCCCAAATCACCAACCCTATAAATTGTATACTGTTTACATATATCAGCTGGATAAAATAAATACAGTGGGCCCTCCACATTCACTGGGGTTAGGGGCACAGGTCCTCCATGAAAGTGGAAAAAACACATTTTTTATTACTTGAGAGAGCACCCCTCTAGAAATCTCCAGCTCCTCCAGTGCAAAAGTTGATCATTTGCCTAAAGAAGTGTTTTCTCTAGTACTCTCTAAATATTCCAGCCAACTCTATGGTCAATTTCTGTCAGAGGTGCACTAGCAGACCTAGAGATTCCTAGAGAGAACATATTAATCGAATCTGCAAAAGTCAAAGCTGCAAATGTGGAGGTCCAACTGTGTATATCTTCTGTGCTGCTCTACCACTGAGGTCCCAAACTAGGCCCCCTTGAGGTGCTACTCCCATCTCCACTAGTCCTTTATTATATTCCTGAGCTGGAGAATTGCTAAGGAATCTGCAGCCGTATCATGTGAGAGAGGCTGGCACAGGTTTGAGTAAGCCACAGCCGTCTTCATGTCCTCCTCTTCAGGCATGACAGAAACCCATGCTACCCCTGGCAGTCATAAGCAATACAAGAGGCCAGTGTGGCGCCGCGTAGTAGTTTGAGTGTTCAACTATGACTCTGGAGACCCTGCTTAGCCATTCAAACCCACTGGGTGAACTTGGGTGAGTCATACTCTCTCATGGGAAGACAATGGCAAACCTCCTTCAAACAAATC
>NC_056525.1:109823747-109826541 GCF_019175285.1 Sceloporus undulatus
TGTTTAACATAATTTTTCAAGCTCTGAGTATAATATGAATTCGACAAATGTCTGGTGCTTAATTTCCATATTTAATCTGTTGACTCACACCTGCATACTGATCATTCACCTCGTGAGCGAACCATCATATTATTTTCAGGAAACGTCAGGAATAAATTTTTCGAGAACATGGCCACATAACCCAAAAAACCCACCAAAAACTATGGATGCCGGCTGTGAAAGCCTCCAACTTCACAGTGGAAGAAGATAGTTTGGTCAGCCTCCAAACAGCCAAACCTGAAATAAGAGTGATGTGATGTTAATTCTGGGTTGTCAGTGGTGTGCTGACAAAACAGGGTTGGAAGTTCATTCTGGTCCTGGCACAGCTGTCCCATTAAAATGTACCTCTGAAGAGAAGAAAGCACTGGAAAAATAATGTGGATGAGATATGAGCTTCATCCAGTACACAAAACAATATTCTGCGGTCAATATTCTCCCCCCCCCCCCCCCCGCCCCCAAGTGTATGTCTCAGGTTGCAATAGGAAGATCATGAAGGTCTAGAAAAAACAAAACAAAGGAGGTCATGCAGTTGAAGTCTGCTGATTCCTCCTCCAGTATGACTGAGAAACAGAAACCATAGTGTAGCTCCATTAATTTCTTCAGAACACAATGATTAGTCTATAAGTTTTTGGCAAAACTTAAAACAAAGCTCTGCTTTTAATTCTTGACACGAAGGTCAGACTCAGAACAGAAAGAGGGAGAATTTAGCTCCTCCACTTTCACATATGTGAATGAATGGCTACTTTTCACTTCTTGGGGAAAAATAAAGCACTTCACTTAATCACAGTGTTGTGGGATGTTGACAAACATTTCACATCATCCTGGTGGTGGGTTAATGCAGAATTGCTTAACAGTCTACTGTGATCTCTGCAGGATAGAGATTTTTTTCTGCTGCTGTACACACCCCAATCTTTGTACAGTGGACCCTTGTTATACACTGGGGTTTGGTTCCAAGATCCCCCATGGATAACAAAATCCATGGATGCTCAAGTCTCATTAAATGCAGTGGCATAGCAAAATGGTGTCCCTTATATAAAATGAAAAAATCAGGGTTTGATACTTGAAATTTATACTTTTTTTGAACATTTTCAAACCATGGATGCGTGAATCTGTGTATTAAAAATCTGTGTATAAGAAGGGCCGACTGTTTTAATGGATACTTGATTATTTAAAAAAATATTTTTACTCATTTGGTCAGATTAGAGATGTAGCTGCATGAACATAATCACTTTGAGACAAAAGTCTTCTGTGTGTGAATGTGTGTGTTGTGTGCCTTCAAGTCCAACTTATGGTGACTCTAAGGTGTTTTCTTGGCAAGTTTCTTCAGAGGGGTTTTTGCCAGTGTCATCCTCAGAGGATGAGAGAGTGTGACTTACCCAGGATCACCCAGTGGGTTTCTGTGGCTAAGCCCAAATGTTGAATTGGTTGTTTTTCCTTCTTGAAGGCTTCTTTGGTATTTCCACTAATAAAGCATCCATGCACTTGGAGTAATATTGAGCCTGAATTATGTCATGCTTTCCTTGAGCTTTCCCCATCAACAAAGATAGTTTAAAATATATCACCTCAGCAGTATGTGCTGCATCCATGTTCAGCAGCTCTCATTTTGACACATTGCTGACCATATGACATCAGCCTGTGGGCAATTGCGTGTGTAAAATATTCAGCACATAGGGAGGTCAGAAAAAGCATTTTTATTGCTGAGATGTCAGAATACCACTGGCTTTTCTGTACAGCAGGCAAAAATCCTCTCATTTGAACAATATACAGAAGAGCAAAAGTCAGGTTCTTCATGCAAACCACATTTTGTCATGCAGGACATCTCAGCAAGTACAGTGAGCTCTCCACTGGGGTTAGGAGCACATGACTTCCGTGAAAGTGAGAAAACTGCAAATGAAAAAAAAAATCACTTTTTTCTTTTTACTTAATAGAACACCTCTCTAGAAATCTCTAGATTCTCCAGTATACCTCTGTGGTCAATATCAGCTGGAAACTGACCATAGAATTACACTGAAGAACCTGAAAATGCATAGAGAAGTGTTTTCTCTAGGAATTTCTCCAGTGTGAATTTCTCCAGTGTGATGGTCAGCTTCTAGCCTAACCACAGATTCCTAGAGAGAACATATCAATTAAATCAATGAATAATCAAATCTGCAAAAGTTGAAGCCGTGAATGTGGAGGGCCAATAAGTACACATTGTCCATGTGTGGATGCTGTAATTATTTGGTTTAGTCACTAGATGGTACAGTACTGGACTTATTAACTGAGTAAAGTCAAGAGTTTCTTACATTCTTTTCTTGTTGATCAGAGAGCTAATATAGTTTTTGTCTACCTACTTAATTGGAGAGTATTCTTTTTATCCAACAGTCCAGAAAACCAGTTCTATATGTAAAAAATGATTGCTGTCTTGTGTTCCTTATTCTGTACAATTGTTTTTTCAATCATCGCTTGTACATCTCTTTGTGCATACATAGAAATAATCTCCTGTCTTGTGTATATGGCACTATGGTTTGTGATTTCTACATGCAGTTCACATGTATTTTAGCAGAACAGAACAATGCAACTTGTTCCTCAGCAACCTTGTGAATTGATCAGTACTTAAAAATGTGTCTGCTTTTGCAGTATCATATCTATCAACTATCTCTTTAGATAACTTGTACAGTAATTTGAAGTTAACATGTTTTTTTTCTTTGCAGAAATAAAAGCATCTAGAGACCTTGCAAAGGCACAGCAAGAAGATTATGAAGCGCATCTCCAT
>NC_056525.1:109826641-109828691 GCF_019175285.1 Sceloporus undulatus
AAAAACAGATACCTAGGTAACAACAGATCACCTTTAATACCAATTCTTATGTAGCCTGATGTTCTGCATATTTACTTGGACTGCACAAGTCTTATCAGGACATAACCCAAGAAAGTGCACGGAAAACCTTTGGCTGCTTTGCAGCTCTAGACTCAGTTACCAAGAATGTAATTCTTCATAAATGGACTTTCACTTGTAACTGTATCTACACTACATACCTATACCACTTTGATATCCATTTTAATCTGCATGGCTCCATTCTACAGTTAGGGTTGCCATAATTGTCCACTTTTACCGTGGGCTTTGTATTTTGGTGAGAACTCTCTGTTAGATTGCTCTAGTTCATCTTTTGATTTGCAACAGGGAGTTCTGAGTACTGAACTAATAAACTAAGAAGTTTATCACATGGGCTTTACCCCATGCAGAAACAAAATTTAAAACAGGAAAATCCCGACATTGTGCATTGACATACACAGAAAGTGGACAAATCTGGCAAAAGCAGGATCATTTTCACATTACATCAGGGTCGTTGAGCATTAATCTAGCATTAACCCACACAGAAAGTGGATAAAATCGGCTGCTTTTTACTTCAGGATTCTTCTAAAAGTAAACAGCGGCCAATTTTGTCCACTTTCTGTGTGGGTTATTTTTGCATTAATGCTCAATGCCCCCAAAGAGTCTGAAAACGATCCTGCTTTTGCGGGATTTTTCTGGGATTTAAATCCCGTTTCTGCATGGGATTTAGGCACTTAGCCTAAATGTGATAAAATCCTAAATAATATACTAAAAATTCCTGGATTCTGTAGGATGGAGCCAGGGACAATTCAAGTTATATGAAATTGCTATAAGTAGTATGTAGTGTTGTGTAAGGAGACAAAAACAGGACAGGGAGAAAACACAGAAGGGGCAGATGCTGAAGACAACATTGTCTGGAGACTCGTATATTTGTGCTCAGCAGGGATCATGCAGGGATGACGACGACCCAATTTGGTGATGCTTTTTGTACAAATGCATCTGAATAACTGTAGTCACCAGATGCATGAAGCAAAACGAGAGTGAGATTATGGTCCAAAACACGCTGCACAAATAATCCAGTTTGAGACCACTTTAACTGCCCTGGCAGTTATCACACAACACTCTTAAAGTGTTGCTATTCCACTTTAACTGCTCTGGCTGCCTCCTGTTGCATTCTGGGATTTGCAGTTTAAATGGAGGGGCATTTAGAATTCTCAGAGAGCTCTTAGGCCTCACTGAACTACAAACCCCAGAATGCAACAGGAGGCAGCCGGAGCAGTCAAAGTGGAATAATAGCACTATAAGAGTGCAATGTGATATTGAGCCTGTGTGGCTAGTGGTTTGAGTGTTGGACTAGGACTCAGGAAACTAGGGTTGGATTCCTGGCTTGGCCATGGACACCCACTGGGTGACATTGGGTAAGTCACACTCTCTCAGCCTCTGAGTGTGGCCATGGCAAAATCCTCTTTGGAAAAACTTGGCAAACACACTAGGCTCGTTGTTGTTGTTGTTGTTGTTGTCTGACTTATGGTGACCCTATCATGGGATTTCCTTAGCAAGATTTGTCCAGAGGAGGTTTGCCATTGCCTTCCCCTGAGGAGGCTGAGAGAGTGTGGCCCAGTGGGTTTAACAAGGATGAGCAAGGAATCCGAACCCTGGCCTCTGGAGTCGTAGTCCAACACTCAAACCACTACAGTTGTGTACCTGAAGGCACACAACAACAACAAGTGACAATTCAGAAAAATCCTGAGGAGACCTTTCTATGCAGGAAAGTTGCAAAGTCTTGATACGCTTTTTAGAGGTTCATGGTGTAATGGTCTGAGCATTGGATTAAGACTCTGGAGACCAGGGTTTGAATCCAGGCTTGGCCATGGAAACCCACTGGGTGACAACATTGGGCAAGTCACACTCTCTCAGCTTCAGAGGGCGGTGGCCATGAAAACAACTCTTGTCTGAAGAAGAAACTTGGTAAGAAGAAGAAAGAAAGCCCCACACAAAACCGACAGAGGGCGCTGTTCCAAAACAAAGAGACACA
>NC_056525.1:109828791-109831393 GCF_019175285.1 Sceloporus undulatus
CCCACACAAAACCGACAGAGGGCGCTGTTCCAAAACAAAGAGACACATTTCTCAGCGTTTGACGTCCGGCGCATGCGCAGTGGCGCTGTGGTGTTGCTGCTGCTGCGGCTTTTACTCTGCGCGCGCCAGGAGGAGGGAATCGAAGGAGGCACCGCCCTCCTCCAGTCGCGCGCCGCAGGGGTCCCTGCTGGTTGGGCGCGCGCTGCTGCCGCCGCCGCCGCCGCTGCTCTTGCTGCAGTGCTTGCATTTGTGACCAAGCGAGGAGAGTGACTAAGCACTTTTCCTTGCGGCTCTCTCTCATCATGGGGACGGAGAGCGGCCTCGGCGGGGTCCTGCTCGGGCAGGCAGGCACCCTGAACCTCCAGACGGGGAACCTCATGAACTGGGGCCGCCTGAAGAAGAAGTGCCCGGCCAGCCCCAGCGAGGAGGTGAGTCAAGATTCAGGCTCTGCGGGGCCCCACTCCTCCTCCTCCTGCAAGGTCTAGGAGGAGGAGCATTACTATTATTATTATTTGTTATATCTGACTATTATTATTATTATTATTATTATATATAATTATTGTTATTATATGATATCTGACTATATGTTATTGTATATTGCATAATATGTTAATATTATAATATATGTCAGATCTGATAATTATATATATTATATTATATTATAATAATATGTATAATATATACATTGTGTATTATTGTATAGTATTATACATGTTATATCATATTATTATTATATATGATATCTGATTATATCTAATATTGTATATTATTATATATGTCATGTGTGATTCTATATTATACATTATATTATATTATAATAATACATATTGTTATATATTATATAACATAATATATTATTGTATATTATTATGATTATATGTGTTATAACCAATATGTTATATCAGTGTCTGTGGAGCAGTTCTCCTACAGTTAGTCCCTCAGGAGGAGTATGGCTATGGCAGCGTCTGCACTGCAAGGATAACCCGTCTTGACACCGCTTTAACTGCCCTGGCTCAAGGCTATGGGGTTTGTAGTTGGTTGTGGCACCACAGCTTTCTCCCTCCCTCTCTCTTTCTTTCTCTCTCTCTCTCTGAATGTCAGTGAACTACACTTCCCAGGATTCTATAGCATTGGCAGCCTTGGCGGTTGAAGCGTTGTCAAACTGGATTATTTCTGCAGTGTGGTTGCAGCCTGTCACAGTCCTTTGGATTGAATCTTCAAGGAGGCCTAGGACTCGGAGTCTGGAGATCAAGGCTTGATTCCCCGCTCAGCCATGGAAAGCCACTGGGTGACCCTGGGCAAGTCACACACTCTCAGCCCCAGAAAAAGATGCACCCTGGACCCAGGGCTGGGAATGGGAGATTGGAGTCGGCACCAAATTCTGGCCCCGCGACTTGTGACTGAGATCCAAAACACACTTGAGAAACAATCCAGTTTGCTTTAGCTGCCCTGGCTCAACGTTACAGAGTTCTGGGAACTGTAGCCATTTAAGAGAGCTCTGGTGCCACAATAAACTGCAATTCCCAGGCATCTCTAGCACTGAGCCAAGGGAGTTTAGGCAGTCTCAAACTGGATTATTTCTGCAGTGTGTTTTGGCTCTGACTTTACTGCCTTCCCATAAAGCATGACTAGGATTGGAAGCCTCTCTGGTTATTGATTGACTTCTGCCTTGGTTCACTTTAGCTGGGGCTGAGCTAAGAGTGTTTTAGTAGCATTGATATTGGAAGACTTCCCTTAGGACTTTCACCCTGTCTTGGCCCTTAGTTCAGAAACCTGTGCCATGAAGTTTGTTGTTCTGCCATACAATTGACCCTCTGTATCCATATGGATTCTTTATCAATGGATTCAAGCATCCACTGCTTGAAATATATTTTTAAAATATATACATTCCAAAAAGCAAACCTTGATTTTGCTGTAACTTGTACTTTAGTTTCCTTTATTTTTTCTAAATCCCATTTTCTAGACAAATGAGTTTACAAGGAAGTTCTCCCCTTTGGGGGGGAATCTAATTTATAACTTAATCCTGAGGAAAGCTGGTGACACCAACAACTTTGCTTTGCATTCAGTGGGGTTGCTGTGCAAGTCTGTTCCAGCAGAAACAACAGACTATTGTGGCACTGTAGAGATTTTATAATGGGGGAAGCTATTAGGGGTTGAAGTCTATTGTGGCACAGGTGCAGGAAATGTTATTCCATGTTTCAGGTATTTGTAGGTGTTGTACACACAGAGACAGTGTTTTTCACACTACACATCTGTAGCACTGTAGAATCATAAAGTTGGAAGAGACCACAAGGGCCATCCAGCCCAACCCCCTGACATGCAGGAAATCTCAATCAAAGCATCCCTGACAGATGCCATCCAGCCTCTGTTTAAAGACCCCCCAAGGAAGGAGACTCCATTATACTCCAAGGGAGTGTGTTCCACTGTCTAACAGCCCTTACTGTCAGGAAGTTCCTCCTAATGTTGAAGTGGAACCTCTTTTCCTGGGGCTTGCATCCTTTGCTCCATTGTCTTATTCTCTGGAGCAGCAGAAAACAAGCTTGCTCCCTCCTCAATATGACATCCCTTCAAGTATTTAAACAGGGCTATCGTATCACCTCTT
>NC_056525.1:109831493-109832124 GCF_019175285.1 Sceloporus undulatus
AGACCCTTCACCATTTTGGTTGCCCTCCTTTGGACATGCTCCAGTTTTTCAATATCCTTTTTAAATTGTGCCCAGAACTGGACACAATATTCCAGGTGGGGCCTGACCAGAGCAGAATAGAGTGGCACTATTACTTCTCTTGATCTAGACACTATACTTCTATTGATGCAGCCTAAAATTGCATTGGCCTTGTTAGCTGCCACATCACACTGTTGACTCATGTCTACTTGGACTCCCGGATCCCTTTCATTCCATTTTAACTGCCATGCATCCATCCTATGAATTTGCAATTTAGGGAGGGCCATTTCAAATTCTCAGTCACTGTTCTGTTCTTAATATTCTGGGCCTGTATTCCTGGTTACCTGCTGGACTTTGTTGATCTGGTTTGTTGATCTGTTTTCAATGTATGGCATTGAAATCTCAGAAATGCCTCATGCAGATCCTTAGCTTGTTTGACTAATCCAAATAGATGTGTTTATATTGTAAATTTCACCTCTAAACCATGAGTAGTGAAGCCATAGGCCATGTACGACCATGTCCAAGGTCACGTGGCCAGTAAGATTGCACCGAACGCTGCTACCTTCCCACCAAAGTGATACTTATCTATCTACTTGCATTTGCATGCTTTCGA
>NC_056525.1:109832224-109878060 GCF_019175285.1 Sceloporus undulatus
CCACCAAAGTGATACTTATCTATCTACTTGCATTTGCATGCTTTCGACCTGCTAGGTTGGCAGAAGCGGGGACTAGTGGCAGGAGCTTACTCCATCATGCAGCACTTGGGCCTCAGACTACTAACCTTCTGATCTTCCTGTCATCAGAACTGGCATCTTGACCACTAAGCCACTGCACCCCTTTTGATCCAACTAGAGTAGACCTATTCAATCAGTTATTGAATGGTAAATCAATTTGTAAAGAGCCAGCATGATGTAGTGGTTTGAATGTTTGACTCTGGAAACCAGGGTGCAATTCCTAGCTGAGCCATGAAACCCACTGGTTGACCTTGGGTAAGTCACACTCTCTCAGCCTCAGAGGATGGTAATGGCCAATCCCCTCTGAAGAAACTTACCAAGAAAAACCCATGATAGGTTCGCCATAAGTTAGAAATGACTTGAAGGCCCACAACTACAACAAATAATTTTATTCCTATTAGTATTATTCTATTGATGAACTTGATTTACTTTTCTGCCTGTCTGTGGCGCCAGCTGCCTTTCTGTATTTAGAACATAGATTATGAGGATTGAAAGCTGTTGTTCTGCAAACTATGGGCTCCATTCCATTCTTGGGTAGTAATGAAATTAGGTTTGACAGGTCCTTAGTAGCAACATGCCTGAAATGTAAATAACTCTTGTGCTCAGTGGAAAAGAAAAAGTAGGCATTTCTATACTGTGAGCACAGCAGGTATTAACACCTGTAATTTTTGAAGAAAGATTGAGGAGTATTGGCACACATTTCAATTCAGAACATAAGAAGTAAATGGCAGTGGCCACTGATGCATGAGTGCCCCATGTTTCTTTCCCTGGTCCAATAGACCCTGTTTCATCCATGAGCCCTCACAAATGTAATGTTACAAACCGATAAAACAAAAAGGAAGAAAAGACAAATTGCACAATCACATTTGTGAAAAAGCTAGTAACAAATAGACTTTATAAACTAACATTAACAGGCAGTTAACATATTAAAAATGTGGAAAGGACAGACAGGAGTTGTCGCCTCCTTTCCTCACCTCCCAGCGTCCACTTGCATTTCTCCTATCCAACACATAACCTTCTTGCTGCATTTCTCCTCATATTAGAGAGTTGTTTCAGTAGAAGGAAGGCAACTGAGGACAATTTTTTCCCATATCTGTAGAATCTGATGTATGAAAAACGTATGCATTGTTCTTTACAGTGTTTCAGTAGTTACCTGACATGATATTTCTATGTTCACTAATTCCAGCCCAAACTTGTAATGAGTAAATGAGAAAGAGCCTTCAGCAGCCCAACCTGTGCCTCTTATTTCCCTGCAGGGAGCTTTTTTGTAACTCCCATGGCAAGCAGAGAACTTGCTCATCCAGCCCCACCCTGTTAAGCAATTGCCAGAGGCATCTATTTCTATTTTCTGATCCTTTTTGAAATCTATGTGCATCATTTCAAACTGCAGTATTGTTTCTAATCCAGACAGTTTTTATATTGGGATCCAAGGGCCCTGTGAATACTGGTATGCTCTAACTATGAATATTGATAATAGACAGGTGCTTCTTCTCCACTACTGATCTGGACCTCTGATATATAGCAAGGTGTGTGATATCTTGGAGGGGTGTGTGAAAGACGATGCCAGTCGCTTTGGCCAATACTCTGTGCAAATGAGTGTCTTATTTATCCTTTTAAACTGTTGCATGTTTTAATTAATGTGTTTTAATTTATGTTATTCATAGAATCATAGAGTTGAAAGAGGCCACAAGGGCTATCCAGTCCAACCCCATGCCATGCAGGAACTCTCAATCAAAGCATACCCCCGACAGATGGCCATCCAGCCTTAGTTTAAAGACTTCCAATACACTGATTTTTTAAACATGAATTCACAAAAAAGTATAAATTTCAAATATCAAACCTTGATTTTCCATTTTTTATAAGGGACACCATTTTGCTATGTCATTATATTTAATGGGACTTGAGCATACACGGATTTTGTTATACACGGGGGATCTTGGAACCAAACCCCAGCATATAACAAGGGTCCACTGTATTAATTATTGATTTTTTGTTGTTGCCCACCTTGATCCATGGGACTAAGAAATCGTCATCACCACCATCATTCTTTTCACACTAGGTGGTCTGCAGAGGGATCTCTGACCACTGACAATATAACTCCAGCATGTTAGAAAGGATTCTGGGACACACTCTTAAGATTATGGTGACGGTGGTGATGATGATGATGATGATGATGATGATGAATATAATCACCAACTTAGAGCATGTCCCAGAATCCTTTGTAACAGGATAGAGTTCTGTTGTCAGCGGTCAAAGACCTCTTGGTGTGAAAAGGATTCTCCCAAGTTGAACACTCAAAAATCACTTTTTTTTCAAGTGCTTTAAATAGCTGGGAAAACCAGCCAGATAATAAACACAAACCTCTGTCTGTGAGTTTACACAGTGCTCAATGGACCTATCCAAAGTCAGGGGACAGGGAATCTTGTATATTAGAGCTATCAATTGGTAAAAGATCAGTGAGTTGCTAGTTTAAACCAAGTCACTTGATTAAATTTAAATAACATCAGGATCTCAATAAAAAAAGTGCCACTGAGAAATTCTAAAGAAAATGTGAAATAAACTTCGGATACACACTGTGGAATTAAAGCAGTTTGATACCACTTTAATGGCCATGACTGTATCTTACAGAATCTTTGGCTTTGTAGTTTTGCTAGGTATTCAGTCTGGTCTGTCAGTGAACTCTGGTGCCTCACCAGACTACAAATCCTAGGATTCTGTAAGAGAGGGTCATGGCAAGTGGTGTCAAACTGCTTTAATTCTGCAGTGTGAATATCCCTTGAATCCCAAGCGGGATATAAATCTAGTGCATACCCTTGACCGAAGAACGGTACACTCCTTCTATCTGGGATGGTTGTCCTCTTCCACCGAGCGCGCAGCTTCGGGAAGAGCTGTTCCATGTTACCCTCCCGAAGTTTAGAAGGGCTTTAACTCTGGCACGTTTCAATGTATTGCCCACGGCCATGTTGGAAGGTAGATTAAAAAAAAACACCTTTTGAACTTCGTTTTTGCCCATGTGATTCGGGCGCTGTTGAAACCAATGAGCATGTTCTCCTTTATTGTCAGTTCTATAGAGATATTCGTCACCAACTGATTAGCCCACTACTGAGTAAATTCCCAGGTAAAACTGACTCCTTTTATTTACGCCTCCTATTGGATAACAGTGATTCTACAGTATCCCATAAGGTGGCTAAATTTTGTTACATTGTTTGTAAACTGCACCCTCAACTGACATATAGTCATTTTATTACCATGTAGAAAGATCTGTTTGGATATTGTATAGGTATAGTCTACTATCAGTTTATATTTTAACCTGTTACTGTTGTACTGATACGCTGTTTTTGTGTGGTTTTGTTTTTATACTGGTCAAAGACCGAATAAATTTTATTACAATTACAATTATATTACAATCCAGTGCATAAATAAATAAAATAAGATTTGACCATCACTTACTGTAATTATGCCACAATTATTAATCAACACATCCTTTGATTTGATTGATCTGTCAACTTAAAGTTTGCTGTTTTACTGGGGTAAAATTATAGGACCTGCAAACAGTCATTCCACCATAAGCATTCTCATAGCTGCAAGATCAGTTGAAAGATTCTGCTTCTTAGGGTTTTGTAAAGAATAGATACCACTTTTCATCCAGGTCTGGACCCAAACTTGCCCTGAGCTGTTCCAGCAAAGAAAGTAAATGGATTTTACCAGACACCATCAATATGGCCTTCCTTATTTTTCTTCAGTTAGAAGGGGTCAGATTGAAAGAAATAATGTACAAAAAAAGCCTTTTAACCTGGGTTGGAGGGAGGATGGAAAGTCCACTAGTGAATAACTGGTGAGTATTCAGGGAACTGAAAGAGAGAGGTGAAGATCATGAGACACTCTAGATATTGTTGACCCGCACTTCCCATCAGTCCTAGCAAGCACATCAAATGGTGAGTGATGATGGGAGTTGTAGTCTGGCAAAATCTAGAAGGCCACACATTTCCCATCCTTGGTGTAGTAGTGTCTTGTCTTAATTTGCAAGGTATCTGATAAAGAGAATGAAGACCTAAATGAACCTTAGTGGATTAGACACTCCTTTTTTAAAAACCAAGAATACACATATTTTCCCGTTCTTTGGCTGTAGGTGATTTGGGCCTTTTCCGCATCCCATCTAAAAAAGATGCTATATACCCTGAGATGATTTGACACACAGCAGTTTTGCTCAGACACTTATAGGATCCCAGTGTGTCCTAATGTGTGACACCCAATTCACTAGTGAGAGAAGTAAAAAATGTTTTACAAGTTTATTGTTTCATGTCTAGAATTGTAGCTCTATTGTTAAACAAAGTGTTAGGTAGTTTGTATAATTACATAAATGAAGTGATAAAAGGAATTGGGAGAAGGGTAAAGAGAACATTGTGTAGTGGTTTGAGTGTTGGACTGTGACTCTGGAGACCAAGGTTCAATTCCCCGCTTCGCCATGAAACCCACTTGGTGACCGTGGACAAGTCACACTCTCTCAACCTTAGGGTTGCCATAAGTTGCAACTACTTGCACACAACAACAACATCAACAACAAAAAAGGTATAAACAGGGAAATCTCTTTCACACTGCAGTACACACTTATAACACTTAGATACTATGTGAATTTCCATGGCCACAGCCTACAGAATCCTGGGATTTGTAGTTTGGTGGGACACTAGAAATTGGAATTCTCTGGCTGAGAATTCTTAAATGCCCCTCTCTAAACTGGAAATCCCAGTGCTGTAGTTGTGCAGTGTGAAAGATAACCTGATCTACACTGTCTTAGAAATGAGTATACATCCCTGCTATTGTGCTGAATAGTCTGTCTCATTTTGTTGCATAAAAAATTCTAAGAGTTCCTAAATAACAAATACATTGCTTTACAGCTGCGAGATTGCATTCAGAAAACCTTAAATGAATGGAGTTCAAAGATCAGCCCAGATCTAATGCAGGTAATGATCATTTTCTTGTTTCTTTACCAGTTTGCTTCTTTATAAATAAAATAATCAGAATTTTCTTCATCCAGGGAGTCAAACCATTACATTTATTTTTGGGTTCACTTCCATTTGAGGTTCAGCTATACTTGAAATTGTTCCAGGTTGGTTCAAGTTCAGACCAGTAAAGGTTTGCAGTTAGTCTTGTATGGAAAACTCAATAGTTCAGTTCTTACTAAAGTTTAGTTATTTATTTATAAACAATATTTATACCCCACTCTTCTGCCAAAAAGGCCCTAAGAGTGGCTTACAGTTTATTAATTTGACAGTTCCCTGCTCTCAGGCTTACAATCTAAATAAGACACCTTGCACATAAGGAAAGGGGATGACAGTAAATGGGAGGAGATAATAAGTCCAAAGATACTGCCTACCTCTTTTCTCCTTTTAGGCCAGGTATACATTCAAAAGTTACTTTTGCATGCTCTGGTACAAACCCCAAAGATATAAACTCTACCAGAACTTGGTTTTATTATTTATGAGAAATCTGGTTTTGGTGAGCTAGTGATCATTATCAGAGCATGTTAACTGCTATTCTGAAATGGAAATCTGATCCCACCCCACTTCACTTCAGATTCAACAGAAACTTTCAGATAAAGGAGGGGGAAAGGCTGAAATCAGTATCAAGCTAGTAGACTTGCTAACGCAATGGGACTTCTCCCTCATCCCTTCACCTCCCCAGTAGCTTCCCAAAAATATGTGGGAAGGTACACAAGCAGAGGGAGGAATTTCCCCATTCTCATTTGTGTTCATGGAGACCAAAGAAGAAATATAGAGGAAGACTTGCCACAATTTTGTTCAGATTTTTGGTTCAGGTTCATTTTGGCAACATATCACAAGTACAACCTGGCTCTTGTCTTTATGTAATGGAATCGGTTACTGGAAAGACAGATATTGCTTCCAGGAATGAAAATGTGTTGACTCTAACATCTTTTCAACACTGATGTAGAAGATTTTCATATTCCATTTCTGTTATGCAAAAAAGCCCAATGTACACTGAAAGTCCATGGTGGTAGCAGAATGAAATTAGGTTATGTCGTGAGACTTTGTGCACTTATTTTACATTCTAACTGCTGATGCTTTGTTTATGCTTGTTCAATGTGCAAGATGCTGTTAGAACTGAAAGTGAATTCACACATGTGGACCCTTGAGGAGATTGGAGTGGCACTGTTTGTGAAAACTTAGGCCTGTTACAGACTGCCAAAATAAAGCTGTTTCGGTTCTCTTTGGAGGTATGCTGTTTAAATGATGCATGCATCCTATGAATCTGGAAGCTGCACCAAAGCTGCACTCCAGTGCTTAGGAATGGAGTGTGGCTTTGGCACGACCTCCAGACTCTTAGGACCCATGCATTATTTAAATAGCATACCTCCAAAGAGACCCAAAGCAGCTTTATTTTGGCAGTCTGTAACAGGCCTTAGTACCTTTACATGGGATTGTATGGATGGCCACTAAAGCATGTGTGATGCTGGTGGTTTGAAAGGGGCTACAGTGATTTTGAAATCAGAACAGTGATGCGTACAGGCTTCCTTTAGGGATGTAGGTTCTCATAATCCAGGCTTGGATCCTATGAACCATAAACCCAAAGAATTAAGTTTCTTCTCCATGCTGTCTGACTCACACATATGGGTTGTTCTGTGCAGAAACCAGTGGAAGATTCCGGAGCTGGAAACAGCATCTTTTGGCAGGAACTCTCTTTTGGCAGTCTGTAACAGGCCCATGTCTGTGTGGGGTTCTGCCAAATCTTTCACTTCCTTTTCATCTACCACAGCTGCAACACCTCAACAAGATCAACCAGCATTTTTCATTGAACTTCAGCTCTTGGCATCTTTGTTCTCTCCATCATTCTTCTTTTGTTTTGCCATCATTGTTCATCTTCATTTATTGTCATTGCTTCTTGTCATCAGTCTTTTATCATTATTGCCACCACACCCAGGCCCACGGTGCTTGGGTGCTTATGCTCTCCAAGCAATAGTATAAAAATAAAATAAAATACTGTATGTATATATGTATATATATATATATATATATATATATAAAATTGCCTGAATAGTGAGAGAAAATTCCAGTCCTTAACATATTGCTCTTCTTCAGACTGAGCTGGTAAGCATCCTCTGACTGTGACATATTTATTTGCAGGAGATGCCAGAAGTCCTTGATTGCACTATAGCTCAAGCAATAGAAAAGATCAATACTGAAGAAAGGGAAGAACTTAAAGTTTCAGGTAAATTCACTGGTGTGCTTGATTCACAAGAGTCTTGAGGGAGTCAACCCTGGATGCAGAATGGTGCATTAGATGGATTCTGGACTCCTCCATCATCACACAGAGGATAATAAAGCTCAGCACTGCTAGGACCCATCAAGGGCCTCATCATCCCTACTGAAACCAGATGTAATCAAAAGTCCTGTGGTTGTTGTTTGCCTTTAAAAAATTCCGTTGTATGGCGACCTTAAGTGAACCTATCATGGAGTTTACTTGGAAATATTTGTTTTAAGGTTTGCCATTGCCTTCTTCTGAGGCTGAAAGCATGTGTCTTACCCGTGCCCCCCTTTTAAAGTCTTGTTACACTTTTTAGACCTGCATGGTGTAGTGATTTGAGCATTAGACTAAGATTCTGGAGACCAGGGTTTGAATCATGACTTGGCCAGGTAAAACCACTGGATGACCTTGGGCAAGTCACAATCTTTCAGCCACAGAGGATGGCAAGGGCAAACCCCCTTTGAAGAAACATGTCAAGAAAACGTCATGATAACTTCACATTAGGATTGCCATAAGGTGGAAACAACTTGAAGGCACACACACTTTTAAAAAAAAGCATCACAGGAACATTGTGGTTTCTTTTTAAATTACACTTCTTAGAAGCTTCCAGGAATATGACTTTCTATTTTTATATGCTTACATTTAGGTGTGGCTGCATTGTAATGCTTGCCTTTAGTTGTTGTTTTAATGTATACCCTGCTCTTTCTCATAAGAGCTCAAAACGTGCTTGTTGGTGATGGTGTGGCAAATAACCTGAAATACACTTCCTAATCAACACATTTGTCTATTGATCTCAAATAAGGATTTTATCTGTCCTGATAAAACAATTTCTAATAGACAAGAGAATATCTGCCAATGAATCGATGAGTCTGCCTATCATTACAAAAACTGACAGATGTTACAAGTACAATCAAGTTTGGGGTTGTTGTTTTTTTGTTTTATCTTGTTTTATTGTTGTGGTTGTTTAGAGACCTCTGACTTGGGTCTGGAGAAAGGGAAATGTCTACTGATGCCATGGTTTAACACATCAGGTACTTCAGGGGTGGATCTACACTGTAGAAATAATGCACTTTGACAGTGCTTTAACTGTCATGGCTGCCTCCATTGGAGTCCTAGGATTTGTAGTTTGCCGTTTCACATGAGCTCTCTGACAGAGAAGGCTAAAATATCTCACAAATCTACAAATCCTAGAATTCTATAGCATTGAACTATAGCAGTTAAAGTGGTGCCAGTCTGCATTATATCTGCAGTATCGATGCAAGCCAACACCTCCCCCAAACCTGACACAAATGTTATTCGCCCATGCTCCAGTTGCTGGCAGAATAACTCCATGCAGCTGATGCCCGTTGTCAAAATCATGACTAAATAATGATCATGAATACTCAACAGTTACAGATGAGTCAGTTTAGGTAACTCTTCCATCTTCACAACTGCTACTTAATGATGATTTTGCCACAATTGTAATGCTCCTCCCCACCTGCTTTACTGGGCATCAGTAAATTCCTCTAGTAATCGGAGCGTGGGTGAATGACGTTTTCATCAGGTTTGTAGGGGTTGGGCCAGAAGAGCTTACTTAGTTAATTACACTTAACTAAGAACATAACTGTTAAGTTAATTACACTTAACATTTAAGTTGATTACATTTAATTAAGTCTACAAAAGCTCTTTCTACCAGGTTCTTGTGAGCCGCATATGTTTAACTAAGTAGCTGATAAAGAATGCAGGACATTATTTTCATATTGAAACTAAAATTATTTTGCTTCTTTAACATCATTCCCGTGTACTTTTCTGATGGCAAAAACTAAGATATATGTGTTTAAGTAATGTACAGTGGATGGAGCAATTTATCCCCTTCTCTTCTGTATAGAGAATATTCACTATTTTGATTGTGTACAGTAAAGGTTTTAATATTTTGAAAAATCAGAAAATATATCAAATAATACAATTTTATATGCTAACTAATTTATGAACAACATGGGGGAGGGGCAGCATGGCATCATGGTTTGAGTGTTGGGACTATGATTGTGGGGACCAAAGTTCAATTCCCAGCTCAGGGGAAAGCAATGGCAAACTTCCTTTGAACAAATCTTGCCAAGAAAACACCATCAGTCAGAAATGACTTGAAGGCACACACCAACCTATGAACAAAGTGTGTTATTTCAACAGCCTTAAAGACTAGTCTAACAGCAGGTTTGGATGTTAATAAATAGCCTACTAATACTTATATTTGGGTATAAATATTTATATTGTTTAACTCAACACTGAAAATATTAAATTCTTAAATAGCATAAGGAACAATGATAACTGCTCCATGCCCCAGTATGTTCATCTCACAGTGATGGGAACACCAACTAGTGCTCCACATGAGCCAGAACACTCCAGAAACAACCTGGAGTATTCTGGCCCTAAAAGTGACCCCATGCCCCCCTATTACCTGGCACTCTGGAGCGACTCTGACCAGCTGTTTGTACACACGTCCCACCGTGCCACTTGCTGCAGGGGCACAGGTTGTTCACTCTGAAGTCAGGAATGAAGGCATACAGCATTGATCACATGGCTGGGTACCTTGTTCTGTTCTCAGATGGAGTGATTTGTGGTGCTGCTGCTGGTGGACAGCAGATTGGGACATATCATAAACAGTCACCCAGCATCATACCAAAGGGGTCTAGGTTTTTATAAAAGATCCGGAGCAAAAAGTAACTTCTGTTAATCAGTTCTAAGCGGAGGTAGAACAATAAAATCATAGAGTTGGAAAAGACCACAAGGGCCATCCATTCCAACCCCCTGCCAGGTATGCATCCCTTTGGTGCTGAAATGGCTGGATGATGTCCAGACAGTTTGCACTGGAACTGGAGATTGGTCCCTGCATTGTCCAGACTGGTTGCTGTGGGAATGAGGGGAGGACATGTTATTTGGCCTCTGCAGACAAGGCCTAGGTGTAGAAATTCATCTTGGATCTAAGCATTGTACATGCCTAATGTATGCACAGTATTTTTATTCCTGTTCTTTATGATTTTATACTAGGTTAAAATAAACTGACCTTCTGATATAGTATAAAAAGTCTCTGATCCTACTGGGACAGAAAATATTCTGGGATAAACAAAACATGTATGGATCTCCAAAATAAAATCAACAAGAACAGCAGCAAAATTTGGGACTTTTCGGGTTTTTTTTTACTTTTTAGGGGGGAAGAGAAATTTTCCCCCCCCCCCCCCCCCGCCCCTTCAGTTGTTCACTATAGGTGAGAAGGGACAGAGAAATGCACTTTTCAGTTTTACTTCTGCACAGATCGCTGTTACCTTCTCACCAAAGTGGTACCTATTTATCTACTTGCACTTTTATATGCTTTCAAACTGTTAGGTTGGCAGAATCTGGGACAAGTGACAGGAGCTCACTCCGTCACACAGTGCTTGGGTCTCGAACTGCCAACCTGATGACCTTGTGATTGTCATAGTCAGCATCTTAACCGCTGAGTGACTGTGTCCCTAGTTTTATGGCTAATGGAACTGCCCACTGTGAGAGTCCACCTGCCCTCCAGTTGTCATTTAATTCAGTTAGGACTTTGGTAGTTACATTAGGTTATTGCTGAAGTGGATTATATATGGTCCCGTATTTTGGAGAGGGTTCACAACTCCAGTGATTTCTTGTGAAGGCTCCTGAAAAAGACCTAGGAGTTTATCACACGGAGGCTTACCGTCCTTAAAAAGTGGCTAGATCATCCCTAAAGTGTGAGGGTGTGATCATCAGTTACACTTGTCTCCCATTTAAAAATCGTCATGGAGGCATCCCATTATTTAATCATTTGTGGACCCGCCATTTCTCTGCATAACGGAAATTCCCATTATGCAGAGAAATGACGGTTCTGCGGACGTTTTAATGACAGGACATCTCCATCATGAGAGAGAAGTGCGACTGGTGCTTTAGAGACGATCTAGCCACATTTTAAGAACAGTAAATCAGCCTTTGTGTGATAATCTCCTTAGTGGGGTCGAAATGGGTTGGGCTTTTTAAACACTGAATAAACAGTTAACTATCTTAAAGCACATTGAGCTTGTCTCATCTTTGCTGTATTGCTGAAGTGGCTCTGACAGATTGGGTGCTGTTGTTTTTTGTTGATGTGCTGTTACTTATCTTTCAGTCTGTTTTGATGCTTCAATTGTATTTGTTTTTCACTGAGTTTCATATTACTACCTACTGTGAGTGCACTTTTTGGCAAAATGCTGGCAACTGAACATAGGGCCGCCTGTGCATAAAGGATGTGGTGTACCCTAAGCAGTGGCCATCAGTATATATCAAGTTTGTTTGCTGAAAACAAATGGCTTTGAGATTTATGCTATTGCAGTAGATGTTATCTTTCCTTATTAAGTTCAATTCTTCGTTTCAGCAAAATTGTTTATTGCTGGATCAAACATCGCATCGATCAGAGAAGCAGTCAGTATGAGTAAGTTAAAGATTAAAAAGATTAAAATGTGACTTCTGAGTGACTCCTTCCCTTTTCATTTCTTTTTCTTTCTTTTTAAAAAAAGCCTTTTCTAATACAGTTTGCATCTCCCTTATTCAGGATTCCGAAATCCAGAATATTCCCCAAAATTACCTTCAGCGTATGTGTATAGAGTGTATATGAAGCATAATGAGTTTCATGTTTAGACTTGGGTCCCATCTCCAACATATTGCATTACATATATTACAGAATAATAGTACTACTAATAATAATCCAAAATCCAAAGCACTTCAAGTCCCAAGCATTTTGGATAAGGGATACTCAGCCTGCAGCTGTACTATAAGAGTTTTTTTTTAAAGCTAATATCCTTTGTACCTGTTGTATCATGGTTTCTAAGCTAAACTTGGAAACAGTTAACCTTCGCATCCAGCAGAAGTAAACACAATGCTATTATCATCTACATGAAATCCAGATTTAGTAAACCCTGATGTTGCATTGCAAGCATATTTAGAAACATGGAACAAAGTTTATATATTCATGTTTCTCACAGCAAAGCTTTGGCGCAGGAAGCTGCCTTGGGGTACAGAGTAGAAAGAGAGGTATTTGGCTTTGTAGATAAACCTAAATTTGTAAGTATGCCCCACTGGCCCTATTTAGTGTCATGTGCCTTTTCCGAATTCATTTTAAAGTAACTTTTATACAGTTTTTTTTTATCTACAGCTGTTTTAAAACTCTTCTAGTTTCTCTTATTTCAGCATATTTTGTTGAATTCACTTAGTATAGGTTCTTTGTCATTTAAAATATCATGTTTGCTTGATCTTTGCATCTGTGGGGCTTATACAAAAGGTAGAATAAATGGATTGGAGATAAATAGATTCGTGCTTCTTTTCTACTCCAGTTTAGCAAGTACTGTTTCTCTTTTTCAGCATGTTCTGCCCTTGGAGTTGACCAGTTAGATTCTGTGATCATTGCTCCTCCTCCAACAGAAGATGGAATTAATCTTTCTTTAGAGTATTTACAGCCTTACTGGGCAGAGCTTGAAAACTTGGTTCAAAACAAACAGGTTATTGCCATAGGGACCTCTGACCTAGATAAAACACTGTTGGAGCAACTATTCTTGTGGGCACAGGTAAGAGGCAAGCTGTGGAAATGAAATAATCTAGTAATGCTACCTTTCCCCTCTAGTCTGCTCTGCTATAGATCTTAATAAATCCCATATAACTGTAAACAAAATATACATATTTTCATACCATGTTGAGCAAATATGCACCCATATGTTGTATACATGAAGCATGTTCTGTGTTAAATAAATTATGAAGCAGTTTTCCATAAGCCATAAAAGGTGTCTAGTCTCTTGATGCCTCTCATCTGAAGAAAGCTTCATTTGCATTTTTTAGGTGAAACCAAGCAGTAATCAGGTGAATCTCGCTTCCTGTTGTGTGATGCCCCCAGATTTGACTGCATTTGCAAAAGAGTTTGATATCCAGCTGTTAACTCATAATGATCCAAAAGGTAAAGTTGGGTTAAAAACATTTTATTTCATTATTTTATTTTTTAAAGTATTGTATTATTTAAGTATTTTATTTCATTATTTTATTTTATTTATATCCCCCCTTTCTCTCAGAATGATACCTAGGAGAATTGCTTTGCATTGTATGAAGTCTGTGGCATTCTCATATCACAAAATAATTGGCTCTGTTATCTGAGCTTGTCTATTCTGTATAGCATAACAGTTTAAAGTGGGGGGGAGAGTGCATTGTGGATGTTTTAAATCAAGGTTAGTCAGTGAGCAGGCCACAAGTAGTGTTCCTCCTCCATTTCTGTGAGTTCTGCTGCTGGTAACAAATAGGAGCAGCACACAAGGCCTGAGTTTACATTTGAAACAAGGCATGTGAAGAGCACATACCTTGTTTCTAAACTGATTACTGCTCTCAGAAGTTCCCTAGGAGTGTGAATAGCTTGTTAATGAAGTGTACACTTCTCACATACCTTGTTTTAAAAGCAAATTAAAGGCAGTGGCAAAGCCACAGTTTGCTTTTAAAAGCACATAGTTTGTTCACAAGCTTATTCCTTCCCAGATGTTCTGGCATGATTTAGCTTACCACCTTTCCTTCAGGCCTACTGCTGCACTGATAGTTTTGAGCAACAGTAACTGCAGCCCCAGTAGATTGACTAACTGAATGATATTATCACAAATAGATAGATAGATAGATAGATAGATAGATAGATAGATAGATAGATAGATAGATAGACAAACCAATCAGTGATGTGTTATGAAAATGCAGTTATACTATACGGTGGGCTCTTGGTATCTGCTGAGGTTTGTTTCTAAGACCCCTGAAGATGCCAGAATCCGTGGATGCTTAATTCCCATTAAATACAATGGCATAGTAAAAATGTGTCCCTTATATGAAATGGCAAAATCAAGGTTTGCTTTTTGGAATTTTTTAATATATATATATTTTCAAGTCATGGATGGTTGAATCCATGGATTAAGAATCTGTGGATAGGGAGGGCCAACTGTATAAGAAAGACCAAAATCTACAGGCCTTATAATGCCTTCATTATATTTGTAATTACGTTTACATAACATTTATTGTTTTTGTTACTTGCTTGTGTATTTCTGATGGTCTTATTTGGTTAGTATGCTTGTGACTGAGATCCTTCCCTTTGTTGGTTTGTTGGCAGTAGTAGGTTTTGCATGGGGGTAAACTTAGCCTCCAGCAAAGAGAACTTCCCCAGCTTGCTGAAAGTCAGAGCATTAAGTAAAAATATTTAGGAATAACGTGTGTGTGTGTGTGTGAATGAAATACTGTTTGCATCACTGAGTCTGAAAACTAATAAGTATTTTGAATAAGCACAATCACCTAAAAACACTGTTCTTGCATCACATTTATAATTTTAGAACTGCTTTGTGAAAAAAGTTTCCAAGGAACCCTTCAAGAAAGCTTCCCAGACTGTCAAGTGCATGAATGGACTCCACTGTGGCTTCTACGATACTCAGTTATTGTAAAGAGCAGAGGAATTATCAAATCCAAAGGCTACATCTTGCAAGCTAAAAGAGTACCATCATCTTAAAGTCGTTCTTAATAATAAACTTCCTCAGAGAGACCCTATCTATCCTTGCACTATTGCAAACTGGAATTCATAAAGACCAAACATTTTTCTTATCAGTCAGTGAAACCCATATTACATAGTGGCATAGCAATTGTATGCCATTGTTGTCTTTTGCCTTTCTTTTTCTTTCATATGTGGTCTGTGTTGAGAACAGCTTGTTCACATGTGAAATGCTGTTTTTCATTCAATTGTCTGCTGATATAGAGATTATACAGAGAGAAAGAAAATAATATTTAGAATATTTTAATGACTAATATAAACTAAACATCTGACTAGGTATATTTTGATTGAATTATTTTGAGTTGCAAAGAGAAATTTAACTTGTTAAACCTTGTTGCTGCTAGACTGATAGCAGACTAAATACAGTAGTAGTAACACTGATGGAATAAGCAGCTCTGTTATTTAAGACAGTGGTATAAAATTAAGTGAATGCAAGCAAATTCCTTAAAATATACATGAATTTATATTTGGTTCCCTACCCCAAACAAATCATAGTACAATGGGCCTTTTATTTGGTCCGGAATACCTTTATTTTCTACTGTTGTTGCTGTGTCAGATTCCAATGGCTTGGGTCCAAGACATAGCACGTTTCCAACAGTCTTGGGGACCTCTGATCAGAATTTGCATTACCCAGAAGAAGTTTGTGTTTTCCTCATAACACAAAAAGTTTGGTGCATTTAATGCTTTTGGCTACTTAGTTTAAGGAACTGTTGCAATAGAAACAGCCTTCTAATTGTCATCAGGATAATTTCAAAAGTAATGTTTTCTATACAAAGAAAGGCATTTTGTAAATTTTGTGTTATGTCAATAAGTTTAAAATTGGTATCTGTAAACCTATTAATGCATCAATGAAAGGCATCATAAGAAATAGTAAACTTTATCTACAGTCTAAATTTTTAATGTTTTAATAACAGAAAAGACGACTTAGGCAGCTAGACTGAATAAATTTAGTCTGTCATCATATTTATATACTGTACTTTGATCCATTCCAATGGATTAATTTCTCGTGCTTTTTAAAAAATATTTCAGTAGAGGGTTTTGGTGCTGGGTCCTAAAACATTTTGTAAGCCTGTGATGAATACCTCAGATCTCAGCTGTTATTTGCAAATAAGCATGCATCTGCACTGCAGAAATAATAATCCACTTTAACTGCTATGGCTCAGTGAATCCTGGGATTTATAGTTTATTGTGGCACCAGAGCTCTCTAACAGAAGGCTAAATATCTCACAAAACTATAATTCTCAGAATTCTATAACATTGAGCAATGGCAATTAAGCTGGTGTCAGACTGGATTAATTCTGCAGAGTGGATTAAGCCTAACTTCCATTATCAAGTCGTTGAAATCATTGAGGCCTTAGTAGTGAGTAATGCATGAGGCTAACTACCCAAGTTTTGGAAAATTAATAGAATTGACCTGAATAAAACCTGTACTACAGGTTTCTGGAGTAAGCTTCAATTGCTGCTTATAATAATTGAATAACTCTAAAGGTGATAATAAAAATAAATGTATTGAAATCTTCTGTTAATCAAAAATGGGGTTTGATGAAATAATAAAGTGGTGGAACTGTAGAGAGCTGCAGTTATGTTGTCAAGAATTAACTGATCTTTCTTAAACCTGTGTACCATGAACTTTTTAATAGTTTGAAATGTTTATTGTAGATTAAAAAAAGAGCTTGCTTTACAGAAATCTTCTGGCAAGTTTCTCTTCTGCAGATTTCTGGGATTTGGGGAGTGGGCAAATAGATGTTGGTGTGGTTTTTGTCTCTGAACAGTTGTTAAAATTTGTACGCATTTATTACATCCATACCCTATTGTGAAGCTCATGTTGACATCATGAAGAAATGGCTCTTCTTTTATAAGAACAAAATGTAAACCTGGTGTGTGCCTTACCAGCCATTCTCAGTATTTCATAGTAGGTGCTGCTGATGGACCGATACACAAATGATGGGGTTTGTGGATATGTTTCAGCTCAGCCAAAAGGAAGAACACGAAATGACTTAAGTTGGACCACCTTCACGGTAGCCTTGCAGTCTACTTTGTGAGCACAGCTGACAATGTTTCTACAATGTTTTCATTAAAATTCTTTCCAGATGTAGACTTTCCCTTTTTAGGAATAATAGTTTTTCTAGCATTTTATTGTTGAACAATGTTTTATAAACTCAACAGGAAATTGATACAATTTTTTTTTTTTTGTCAAATAACATTTCCTTTTCTTTCCTTCTTTGATTCTGATTATTTTGTTTTCATCACATATATAGCAAATAGAAAAGCAGCAGTGAAATTATAATCAAAAGCAACCTCCCACCGCATTGCAGCTCAGGTAATCGGTTCAACCTATTACTACATTGCACTTTTGAAATCATTCCAAGTGTATGTACACACACATGCACACATACAAAAGCTGTCACTTCCACCACTCCAGGAAGCATGCGGAAAATATGTTAATGCTTCCCATCCCAGCAAGCTGAGGTGGCCTGGTGAGTTGTGAGTGTGTGCATACATGCAGAAAAGTGGGAGAATGTGAGGGTATGCCTGCATGCAGGTGGTTTTTTAATATACTTTCTCAAGGGAGTAATTTACTCAGGTGAGTACAGTAACATCTGAGATGGGAGATGTGAATCCATGTGTTGTCTCATTGGGAAAACATAGTTTTTTCTTAACTGCCTTCAAGGTGACTTTGACCTATGGCGACCCTATGAATGAGAGATCTCCAAGTCACCCTGTCCTTAACCACCCATTTCAGTTATTGCAGAATCATGGCTCTGGCTTGAATCTATCCATTTAGAATATGCTTTTCCTTTTTCCCTATTGCCCTCAACTTTAGCAAGCATTTGTTGTCTTTTCTAATTAGTACTGTCTTCTCATGATATGGCCAAAATACAACAGTCTTGGTTTAGTCATCTAGGGAGAGTTCAGGCCTGGTTTGCTAAGGGACCCATTTATTGGTCTTCTTAGCAGCCCACCGTATCCATAGTACTCTCCTCCAGTACCACACTTCATATTATTCTCTTCCTATCAGCTTTCTTCACTGTCCAGCTTTCACAACCATACATAGAAATTGGAAATAGGATGGCACAGACTCTTCCTGTCAGATTCCAGCTTTCTTGTATTCGCACACATGCACAAAAGCATCTAGAAAGGCCGAGGGAAAGGGGAAGCATGGCTGTGTGGCGGTTGCTCAACCAACCAGTTGGTCACATTGACAGCAAAACAACTGAGGCTCTTTTGTATCAGAAACACTTCTAGGTTTTATTTTGCATAAGGACCTATGATCCGGTTTAGCAAGAGTGAATGAAAGCAGCCTCCAGATGCCCTAACTGCAAAGGGAGGACAAGCTACTCCAAAATGCAGGGCATTCAAGAAAAAAGTAGGGCATTAACAAAATGAAAGCTGAAACCGCTAATATTTATTAGTGGGAGTATTTATACCCTGCTCTTCAGCCACAATTTAAGGCTCTCAGAGTGGCACTACAGATAGTTTATCTGTACAATCTAAAGACATGGTACAAAAGGAGAAGGGAAGGGTTCAAGTCCAGCAGTTCTCCTATAATATGTGGCTGTTTTATTTATTAATATATAAATATAAATCCATGCTTCTGAGTCATGCTCAAAATGGCGGACATTTTGGCATTCTTCTTGGATGGATGAAATGTGATGTGGGGCATGTTGTGGAAAAAGAGGCCTTCTGGTGTCCCATTCTGGAGCCACATCCAGGAGAAATAGGAGACTAAACAGGCCATTCCGATTTAATTGAAAAGAATGAATGACTTTAGTTTTCTAATGAAACGCTTCTCCCCTCAATTTCTGTTTGCCTTTGAGTCTTATGGCGACTCTGAGGGGAACCTATCATGGGGTTTTCTTGGCAAGGTTTGTTCAGAGGGGGTTTGCCATTGCCTTCTTCCCCTGAGGAGGCCAAGAGAGGGTGATTTAAGTGGGTTTCCATGGCCTCTTGAGCTATGCCTTGGTTCCCCTTTTACCCACAAATGGGAAGAAAGCGGGACACATGAGGTAACATTGGGGGAAATAGGCTCCTTTGGGACTACATCTCCCAGAAGCCACCGCGCTGACCAAGGGTTTCTGGGAAATGTAGTCCAAAGGCCCACTGGAACCATAGAGAGGAGAAAGAGGGGCAGAACGTTCTAGTTCCGGTGCACGTAAAAAGGCCTGGTCAGGAAGAGGAAACGGGCTTCCTCCGGACACACACGTCGCCCCAAACACAGGGGGGTAATAAAGATGGTGGCCACCCGGCGGGCGACGCGGCGGAGTGAATCCGAGGCGGGGGACAACGAATCTCCGAAGGTGAGGGAGGGGGAGGAGGAGATTGAGAGCCAGAAGTGCACATGCACGCGCGCCCGGGTCCATCCGAGGTCTTTTGGGCCTCCGTTGGCTCCGTATGGCGCGCGCTGTAGCGCGTGCGGGAGAAAAACCCTTCTTCCCTGGGCGCGCGCTGGTGACCATTGGAACAAACGCAGGTGCGCGCGCGCGCCGGCCAGTGAGAGCACGTGACCGGCCTGCATTGCCATCGCCTTGCCTTGCTGCAGTGCATTATTATACGCTGGGTGACTGACTTGCAGGCTCCTCTCCTCTCAGGTACGTGCCTCCAAGCCTTTCCCTTTTGCAGAAAGAAAGGGCAGCAGCAGTGCAAGCGCTGAAACAATAACCCAGCCTTGACACCGCTTTTAACGAATCCTGGCTCAGTGCTGTGGAATCCTGGGATTTGTAGTTTCGCGAGAAGCTTAGCCTTCTCTTCCAGAGAGAGCTCTGGTGCCAGAACCAATGACAAATCCTAGGATTCCCATTGGATGGAGCCATGACAGTTAAAGTGGTGTCAAACTGCGTTGGTTCTGCAGTGCGCCAGCAGCCTTAAAAGTGGTGTCACACTGGATGATTTCCGTTTTACCCTCCGAGTGGCACTGGGCTTTGTTTACTCTTATTTACTCTTATTTTACTCTTACTCTCTTCTGACAGAGAAGGCTAAATATCTCTCACACTTTCAGATTACAGAAATCCATGTCATTGCGCTTTGGCAGTTAAAGCAGTGTCAAACTGGGTCGTTTCTCCATTGTGGATGCAGCCAAGGAGAGGCCTGGGCCAGGGGTCTTTACCTCAGCCTTCCCTACATCTGGTGCCTTCCAGATGTTTTGTGGGATGAAATCCATCCTTCAACGCCACCATTGAAGAGACAGGAGGCATCTCCAGTCTTCCCTCTAGCAATCCAGACTTTGGGTTCTGATTCCTGTCATCCCCGACTATCACAGCCAATGATCCATAACTGTAGGAGTTATACTTTAAAAACGTTGAAGAGAACCAAGTTGGGGGTGGTGGGCATAAGGGCCCAAACAGACAGGCCAAAATAAAGCTGCTTCAGGTCACTTTGGAGGTATGCTGTTTAAATGGCACACACATCTTAAGAAGCCTGGAGCGTGGCTTTGGTGTGGCTACCAGCCTCTCAGGATGCATGCAACAGCTAAACAACATTCCTCAAAAGTGACTCAAATCAGCATTATTTTGGCCTGTCTGTTTGGGCTCATAAGTGCCAAAACACACTGCAGAAATAATCCACTTTGAGACCAGTTTAACTGTCCTGGCTCAGTGCTAGGGAATCCTGGGAAGTGTAGTTTTGTGAGGCATATAGCCTTCTCTGTCAGAGAACTCAGGTGCCGCAATACACTACGATTCCCACGATTTCCTGACACTCAGCCATTCTCAAACTGGGTTATTTCTGCAGTGTGGTTTGGACCATAAGAGATGTTTCACAGTCTGAGTCACCTTCCTGGTTTTGAGTTCACTGAAGCCAAAGGTTGCAGAGAGCATCCAACCATGGCTTACTGTGTTCAGTTTGATGGAGCTTGTTTACTTCTCTTAAACAGCAGACAGCAGATCCCTGGAACAATGTCAGTCACAGGGACTTGTTTGTGAGGTGTACGTAGCAATGTGCTTTAAAACCACTTGGTTAGACCACTGCAGTACGGCTGCATTGCAGCATGGCGGTGGAAGGTTGCATCTCTAACCCAGTTGCTGCAAACTGTAGAAAAGCCACATTACAGCGTGCCGCAATCATGAAGGTTTGGTGGATTCTCATCAGTAGAAACACCACAGCCTATAAGAAGTTCATGCAGCATAACCACGCTCTCTCCTTTTTTCCATGAAACTTGTACTATGTGGACTACACCTTGTGCGCAGCCATATAAGTAACCGTCATTCTAAGCAGGAGTAATTGGGTACTGAGTTTGCTAGGGATATGCTGCACTTAGGTGCAGTACACACTGCAGAAATAATCCAGTTTGAGACTGCTTTAGCTGTCCTGGCTCAGTGCTAGGGAGTTCTGGGGACTGTAGTTTTGGGAGACATATTTATCCTTCTCTGTCAGAGAGCTCTGGTGTTACAATAAACTGCAATTCCCATAATTCCCTAGCACTGAGCCAGGACAGTTAAAGCAGTCTCAAACTGGATTATTTCTGCAGTATGTTTTGGACCTTAGTCTGTTTTTAGCTATTAACTGAAACATTTGCTTTAGCTTTTGTTCCTTTCCAGATACCAGTTCACAACCTGTTACAGCTCTGAAAACAATTAATGTTTCTGAAGGAATCCGAGGTATTTGTTTGTTATACCAAAAGAAGCATCAAAATACCATTTGTGGTAGAACAGGATTTGGAATCAGGTGACTCTCCAGAGTATGTTGAACTGCATCTCCATCACTGCAATTCACTGTTGGCTATGCTGGATAGAGTTGCTGGGAGCTGCAGTCCAACAACAGGTAGCTGTATGTAGGATTGAAGTCTTGAAATAGAAGAATGTGATAAGTATCAACAGAAACACTTTCAGCTTTTTTTATCAGTGTGAATTCTGACAAGGACGCCACTTTTACAAATCCATGATGTGACAAAAGCTGATGGTACTCAAAGTTATAAACATTTATACTATATAGGCAAGCTACAGCTAAATATACTGAGTTACTGTGTAGATTAAGGTGAGTGATGGTCATGATTATCATAGTTGATTAAAAAGTCACAATGATTCCTAATTTGAGGTTGTAGTATCTTTTGTGGTTTTTGATTTTTCTGTGGCAATTATTTTCTCCATGTTACTGATATCCTTCTTGTTCTCACAGAAGACCTCTGTGGAAGGCAGTACATCTTTAAGGACAACAAGGAGCAGAAGTAGAGTGGATTCCTTTTCAAATGGCATTCCTGAAACTTGTGCTGAGAAAACAAAGTCATCTGAAACTAAACTGAATATGGAAGAATCTCCAGAGGAACAAACAGTTCCAGATAAGAGTAAAACAGTAGATACAGTTGCTGAATTGCAAGGCGATGGAGATATTTCTGAAGCAGAATCAAATTGTTCCTCTGTGTCAGGTCTCCAGACACCTTCGTTTATAAGAATAACAAGAAGGAGGCAAATTGTAATTCCGTGTCAGCCAGAGTTTCCAGCTAAAAACAGACAAAGCAAGAAAGCCCTTCCAAGTGAAAGAAGCAGGTGTCAAGAAGAAGATGACACATCTGAAGCAGAATCATGTTCTTCTACTGTTTCAGGAGAAAGGGCTCAACATGGTACAAGAATTACTAGAAGCCGGCAAGCCAAGATTAATGTTTCACCAGTACGTGAAGCCCAAACTGAAGAAATTTCTGATGCAGAATCATGGTGCTCAGGTATTTCTACAGAACGATCAGTTCATTTTAAACGGGTGACAAGGAGCATGCGACTAAGAATGCAAACAGAATCACCATTGCAGAGTGGAAGAAAAAGTGAAATTGTGGTGGCATATACTAAATTGCCTGAGCCTGTAATCCCATCCCAGACAATAGTAATCTCTGATGAAGAACAACCTACAAAATCTGATTCAGAGACAGAACAGACATCTCTCTCATCTCGCCGAATAAATGAACAACCCAGCCCCTCCAAAGCAAAGTACAGTTCTGCAGCTGTTGCCAGCAGTGAACTAAAAGAGTTTATTTCAAGCAGTCCTAAAAAAATGTTAAGTAAATGTATCAAAACGTCACCTGAAAAAGAGAGGCCAAATGATAACGATTATGAATCTGTGGATAGTGCAGAGCAAAAGGTAACCAGGGACAGAGATACAAGGAAAGCAGTTACAAAACAAATATCTGCAGATATATACGAAATAGTGGAAAGTCCAGAAGAAGTGTGTGATCGAAGCTTAGAAAAATCAACTGAGGCAACGGAAAACAAGTCACCTGTAAAATGTCAAGACATGTTGTCAAGTGATCATAGAAACTTTGGACAGTCTGATACATCCCCAAGACGGACAACCCCTAATAAAAATAAGAGCAATGCAGATTCCCCAAAATTGGACACCAGGAAAATTAGTCAGAGCTCTTTGCTTCCTGTAGAAGATATAATAGACATAGACAAGCCATGTGAAGTAGGTAGCTCTCAAAACGATAGTATCCCATCACACATTATTGAAAGCAGCGATGATGAATGCAGGACTTCTGTTATGAATATAGATAGTGATACAAGCCCAGAGGAGTCAGTTGCTGAATCCTCTTCAGGTATAACCAAAACAGCAGGTCCTGAAAATTCCTTCACTGTATCACTTCTTACAAGTGATGAGAGTGATAGCTCTGAAAACAGTGATTTAGAAGAAATAGATAAAGAGGAAACAACTTCCGGTAATCAAAGCACATTGGTCTTGGACAAATCACATAGTGAAGGGCTGTTTGTCATTGATAAAACTCCTGGGATGGATACCAACAAGCCATACTATTTGGAGGAGAGGGATGTGGCAGATGATGAACAGAGTGAGGAGTCATCAGAGCTTGAAGACAGTGAAGAGGAGTTTATAGATGAGGATGAAGATCTATTAAATGCAAGTAATAACATGTAAGTGTTACAAAGATCTTAGTCATGGGGTGTGCTTTGTAATAATGTCAGAAATATATTTGAGGCAAAAATGATATTTTGAGGATGTGACTGATCCCCTTTCCAGGCTGACCATGCATTTCCAACCCTTGGGCTCCTGTCACTCAAATTGCCCTTTTCTCCTTATTAATCTCTTCCTGGCTTCAGTACTTTGCCCTGAAAGCGACCACCTATTTGGACCAGTGATCATTTTGTTTTAGTGAATTTGCTGGGATGAGCGTGACGAGACTCTCCACCAACCTAATAATCCCAGATAGAAACAATTATAAAAAAGAATAAATAGATGGAAGTTTATTAAGACACATTAGATAACACACTAAACTCTAAGCCATTCAGTCATTCACAGCTCCCTTAAATCAGTCAGTTCTCTTCTGACTAACTGTCCTGTCTCTATTACCATCATTTCCCTACCTCTCTGCAGTCTGTTCCCTCTCTACACCCTCATTTCCCTATCTGCCTTCTGTCAGAGACAAGCTTTAGTTTTGCATCCTTTCTCTCTTGTAGCCCCCCCCCCCTTCACAGCATCCTGTGAACTGTGATTGGCTGGTACCAACTAGGCTTGTTCATCTCCTCCTTTCACAGAGGGGCAAGGGCAAATCTTAGTACTTTGGGGGGATAAGTGAGTTCTGGGGCTTGTGTCAGAGAGTTGTCAGGACAAGCAGGTTGAGATCCTGAAGATTTATAGTACCTTTGGTTAGAGAAGGCAGCCTGGGGGTTCTTATTTATTTCAGCCGCCTTATGCTTTACATTTCTTGAGATTGTATAGTTGGTAGTGGATAGGGAAACTAGGTCTCTCCTTCTGTTCACACTGGATAAAAGAGATGAAGAGCTGCTTGCATCTTTCATATCTCATGAAATATACATATGTAAACATAACACATGCATTGCTTCTGAGCCTCTGCTTCTGTTTGTGTCTATTTTTAAGAATAATTTGTGTAATGTGCTTGTAATGATTGCAAAGGGGCTAATTTGCTTGCATATTGATAACTGGTTCTCTGTCTTCTAGCTTATCGTTATCAAGCAGTATTGATCCTGGCCTAAACGTTAAACAGCTCGGGGGCTTATACATTAGTTTTGATGCAGGAAAGCAGAAATCTGGTTCTCATGGAGTTGTGCCACTAAAGGAGAAAAAGAAAGATGAGGTAAACTACAAGAATACCACTATTAAATGAAAATTTATGATCAGTTGGAAATCATAGGTGTTGTTTAGCACTACTATGATTAAAAAGTTAAACTTCATTTTTTGCAAAAATTCAATCCATTTAGGTAAGCTTCCTTTGTAATTAGTCTGGTTAGTGTTAAACCCCCAAGCCCCAAAAGTTCTGGTATCATGTCTTGGATCCTGTCTTCTGATTGATAGTATTTAATGATGTTTTGTGAATCTTCTTTATAGGAAGATGATTGATAATCTATGCTGTTAGCTCCACCTTTCATATTGGGCTCAGTTTTTGTTGCCATTTTTGACAGGTCAGAATGTGGGTGAGTCTGCTCATGGTGCCCCTTACTATCCTGATGAAACAAGAAGTCATCTAAGCAGCAACTAGAAGCACAGGTGGCTACAGAGCCATTACAGAAAAAAGCCTCACAATCTGTTTGCTCACTAAGACCAGATTTGTGAGCAGTTTTCGCTGAGAATTATTCCAGGATGGCTTGGTTAGAGTGCAACCAAGAATAGTCACCCCTGCTCAAATGTTTCAAAATAGTGTGCTTCTTGTTGCTTACTCAGCAATGTTGGAAGCCACAACTCTGGCAGGCTTTGGAGTCTGTTTTATAAGGGTGCAACCAAAACAAGAAGCGTAAGCCTTGGGAATGAAACAGAGAAATGCAACAGTAATAGTTTTCAAGAACAAGTTTTATAGCGGTCATATTAGAACTACACAGATGTTAATTACATTTGTTTTGTAATAGAATACTTGTTAACCAAGTAAGGAATTCTATTCAGTGGGACTACAGCATGCTGTTTTGGGGTTTTCCTTACCCTGAAACAACCAAAAAAATCTCACTCTGAAAACAGATGGAGCTGCAGAGCTCTACAGGAGCCAAAAATGTAGTGGTGTGGTTTTCTGGACTCCAGAGTACTCTTGCCTAGAAATAAACGTCTTTGACTTCAGTGGGGCTTGCTTCTGAGCAGACAGACACACACAAAGGCTTGTACTGCAAATATGCTTTGAATAAATTGATACATTTTGTATTTAGTTCTTGCTGTAGCTAGTTTCTGTAAGCAAGTAGGGTATGAGTAGGTGTATTCTAGAGGCGGACAGCTGCATTACCTAATTTTAAGCTGCTCCAGATGGATGCAGTACACTGTTGTGGCCACCATTTTGGGAAATCAGATATGACACTGTATCACCTCTGGTCATATTTTCAGCCATTTGGGGATGTTGCTTCCAACACACACACAGAGACTATTTTAGGGGAGGGGTCACATCGCGCATGTTACCTGTTGCCACATACTGGCAGTTCCCATCCCTAATACAGAAGGTCTCATGTTCCTGCCATGCTGGCTTCCTCTCCTTGTTACCTAGAGTATGGAGCTCTATACCCAAGTGAATCTGGATATAGAGCTCCATACTGTTGGAAGGCCTCAGATTCTAGTTGTGTGGAACTCTAATTGTATTTTGCTGGACACAGTTATAGCTCCTCTTCAGACTTTCCTCAGGAACGTGGGGAGGTTGATAGTTGAAGGGACAGGGCTGGAACATGCACAGATGTCTGGCTCCTTTTTTATGCTTAGAGAAATTAGCACCTAAATCAGAGTCAAAAGAATCATGTTAGGTCAGTCAGTTTCACACAGTATGATTGAGACAGCCATTAAGGTATGTTATATATTTGTACAGCAAAACAATCCTTTCTATCCTTTGCCTTTGTGAAAGACTTTCAGTATTGGCACTTTTTTGATGTCTCTGTTTTAATTTAACTCTGAACTGTTGATTGGTCTCTAGAGATTCTGTTGAACTTCTCAATAGTAGTCATTGTGTTACTTAGTCCTTTAACCTGAGCTACTGCCGAGGAAGTTTTACATTACCTTTATTTTAACTCTGTTTTCCAAATCTCTTAGTATGCCATTTGCTTGTTGTCTGCAAAGTGTTGTGGTATTAGCCATCCTCCTTAAATCAAACATCTCTTTATAGCTTTTGCAGCAGAGTATTATAACTCCAGGTTTTGAAAAAAAAGAATGTGTCCCACCCTTAAGAGAATCACTTCACCAGTTAAAGAAACAACGTAGGGTAAGTGGACTGTCACACTACAAAGGTATCTTTAAATTCTCTTTAGGCATGTGCCTATCGCTTGTTTCTCAGTTTAAGTTACTAAGTTAATAATGCCAAGTATATTGTTGAGATCTGCTTGATAAACATTGTTTACTTCATCCTGTTTACTGTAAATAAATGTGTTCAGTCTATGTATATGGTTGTTCTGTCGTATAAAGATTTAAAAGGACAATCCTGAGCTTGTTGGATATCTTTGTTTATTTCAGCAGTAAATAGTGATAGTTGAATACAGTACCTGTCAACTTGAAATGCTCAATAAGTCTTGAAAGATTTGGAGTCTAAATAGCATTACCTATAGTTAATAAAAGATGTGAATGGAAGAGGGGTGAAAATAAAGCTGGGGTACTAGTTTTTAAAGTCGTGATTAGAATAACAACTGGCTGGGATGGAAACAGTTTGGTACTCTAATGGAATGTGTACTGCTAGTAAGAGGTAGGCTAAAACAATTGGAAAATGTTTGTTTCCCTTTTCTCTGCTGCTCTCTAGCTTGAATGAAAATAACTGTCAGAAAAATCAAAGGCTTTATCTTATATAAATATCCTTTATCTGTTCAGTATCAATTGTACTTCTTCTCGACTTTCAAAACATGACATAAAGGCCTTGCAAAGTGACCCAGAAATCAGTTGGTTGTTTTGGTTGCCTTAAAACCTTCTTAGTATTATGAAAGTGTTTTGAAAAGAAAAACTTCCATAGGGTAAAGTTGTAATGGGTAGGGTAACCTTGTGTTATACATCCAGCTTCTGATGCTTTCACTGGTTTTATTGCATAAAAACATGGTAATGTTGATAGCAAGTTTTGAATACTGTTTCTTGATGCTTCCAATACAGGCAGAGAGAGCAAAAACAACAGGTGATGGCTGGTTTGGTATGAAAGCTCCAGAAATTACTGATGAATTAAAAAATGACCTTAAGGCTCTGAAGATGAGGGCAGCCATAGATCCTAAACGATTTTATAAAAAGAATGATAGAGAAGGACTCCCCAAATACTTTCAGGTAAGAAATGTGAGAGGCTGCTTTACAAATTCATATTTTTGTGTGCTTTTTAAAATTGTAGCCAGTAACTAAAGTCCAAAATAAAAGTAAACAAACTGGAGGTTCACTGGTGTCATCTGGACTTGAGTCCAGAGCACTTTGGTTCTAACTTCATTTCTATAAACTGTGTTTAGTGCTGTATCAGACTAAGGGGGTCTCTGTTTAAGGTGAAGCGGAACAAAACCACATTGTCATGCTGTTTTCATTTCTTTTATTTTGAAACCCTTTTGCTTATTAAGTTCTCTAAATGGTACATACTTGGGAATTATGGCCCAATACAGACGGGCCCTATGTGGCATGCCCATGATGTGCTAGGGTTGCTCAGGGGCTGGGTGTGCACATGCCCCACAACCCTAGCACATCATGGGCGCGGCACAGCTGCGCAGCACCATCCAGATGGTGCAGGCAGCAATGACGTGCCAGCAGCACAGCCTCCAAACAGGGCTGCACTGCTGGCATATCACTGCGCCATTGCTGGTGCTTTGGGGTGGCAGACATGCGTCGCAAAAAAGGAGCCGCTTCCACATGCTACTTTCTTTCTGTGAGGTAGCGCCACATAATTTGGTTGCTGTGGCACAGCTGGGGAGCAAGGGGAGGCGCCTCTTTTTGGCACTCTGTACCGTACCATCATTTTGATATCATAATGTCCAAGTGGGAACTGTAGTGCCAGCCAGGTTCTTCCAACATACTCCATTCAGTTCTCCTCCTTTGCATTTAAGTGCTTTATATTTCCCCAAATCTTGGGTTCCCCATGCTAGCTAATAACATCTCTTGGGCACAAATGGTACCATTTTAGCTACACAAGGACAGGCTCTCAGAGAATTAGCTTACTATTAGTTTATAGTAATAGTAGACCTCACTGCCCATTCACCCACTGTGCCCTTTCTTCTGTTTTAATTTTTTTATATAGTCTTCAGAAACATGTAGCAATACAACTCATCTCTTTTCTTAGGTTGGTACAGTCATGGATTCTCCAGTAGATTTCTATCATGCTCGAATTCCAAAAAAACAGAGAAAGAAAAACATTGTGGAAGAACTTTTAGCAGATTCTGAATTCAGAAGGTATGTACAGTTTGTTTCACCTGCGGATCTTATAAAAGCAGTGTGTCATGTAAAGGGATGCATTTGCATGAATACAAAGGGTATCGCAAGGGCCACCATCTTCCCATACACTGCTGTCCATCAATACACTACATTCAGCATTGCACGAAGCACCATTGATTGGGATGGAAGGCAGGCATTTCCCAGCATAGGGCCAATATTACAGAATAGTCTTCCAAAAAAGATGTAGACAGGTGCCTCTTTTTAAAGCTTCAGGTGTGTAGTTAGCATTTTAAATGGGATATAACAGTGATGGCAAACCTATGGCACGTGTGCCAGAGGTGGCACTCAGAGCCCTCTCTGTGGGCACACATGCTGTTGCCCTAGCACAGAGTTTGCCAGAGTTTCTTACTAGAAAACCAGAGGGATGTGGCACTTTGCAATAAATAAGTGGGGTCCAGGTTGCAGTTTGGGCACTCGGTCTGTAAAAGGTTCACCATCACTGGGTTATAATGTCTTTATTTCTCTGCCTTTAAACAGACATGTTTTAACCTTTTATTGGACTACTATATGATGCTGTTTTAGTAATTAAAGCTTGCATTTTTTATTATGGTATGTATTATTCTGCTGCCTCTAAGCAGTTATTAATTCATTCAGAAAGATAAAGCGGGGTAGCAGTTCTTAAACTTGAAAAATGAGTAAGCTGCATGTTCATGTAAGCACAAAAAAGAGGCAAACCAGAAGAATGAAAGATACTTCATTCCTCATGTTCGTAACAGTTATATTTCACAAAACGTATTTTATAGCGTAGGCTTTAGCAACTCCAAACTTTCCTGTTTAGATATTGCCCTGCTTTGCCATTTTGTGGTATCTGAGGTGTAGGGAGATGACAACAACATTGAGACTGCATTGTGTTAACCTATGTGGAATGTGCATGTTGTTGGCTTCTGTTTACAAGTCAATATTTGCTAATGTGATTTAGCAGTAGCAGTAAATTACATTACCATCATAGTTTCCATTGAGAGTTCATTATATAAAAGTGAATCCAAGGTATGTGCAATAAGAACTTTCCTTGCCTTATACTTGTTTGAAACAAACTATATTTGTCAGTAGTTTTTCAACAAGTGTAGCAACACTATGTCTCCATTTGTTCAATTGATATTATTCTTAAATTACTAATCTCTGATTTGTTGGATCACACAAACAGTCCACCTAATACACCAGCATCCTGTTTTTGACTATGATCAGCCAGATAGATGCCTTCAAGAAATTCACAGAAGCAAAAGCTCTCCCCTGATTCTTGTTCCCAGCTTCTAGCACCTGGATATACTACTACCAAATATAGTGCAACCATTTAGCTATCATGGTTCATCATAATTGCTGTCATAAGATTAAACTGAATTTACTGTAAATCTGTTCATTCTGATTTTTGTGTACTCTGTTTGTACTGTACTGTACTCATACTTCATATTTTTTCTCATTCAGATACAATAAAAGGAAGTACCAAGACATCATGGCTGAAAAGGCAGCCCTTGCAGCAGGCAAGAAAAACCGAAAGAAGAAGAAATTTCGCAAATAGATTCTGGACAAATAAATAAATAAGTTTTGAACTTAGCTATTAATGGTGAATTGCACAAATTGTTGTCTGGACTGTAAGGACAAGGCTAGCTCTCGTTTTCCAGTAATGTTCGTTACTAATAAAAGTATGCAATAGAGAAGTTGGAATCTAAGAAGAGGGGGGAAATAATATTATGTAATGTCAGAACTGTGAATATAATGATCAATTTAAATGGCAATTTTAAAATTAACTTCAAAATGTACAAAATTATAAATTGTTGAAATTTGGCTGTAAGAATTTTATAAAACTACTGTATACTTGTCTGTTAAAATCTTTTTAAGAATTGGCAATCAGATGACTTTAATGTGTGCTATTACTGAAACTTCATTTTGCTTCTAAGAATGTGTGTGCTTGGGAAATACTAAGATAATGCTGGGCAGGAAAATTCTTCTGAGTGGAAGCGTCAATGTTAATTTATATAAGAATTAGAGATGATATCCTCATTCAAGACAAAGAGGAATGTTTAGGAAAAAGTACATATTTAGAAATGGTTCAGCTAGATGATCAAAGAAGCTGAAAATGCTGTTCTGCAGCTTGCAAGTCACAGCTTCCCTTTTCCCCCAGTCTTTACATGAAAGATGTTTGTTTTTTCCATATGATCAGTCTAGCACAAAGTAGCCAGTTAAGTGCTTTTTAATCTGAGTTTACATATGCATAATGAGCTTCAGATGTTCTCCCTTTTTTCTGTGCTAAAAGTACACTGAAAATAAGTTTCTTTATATAGGAAATCTGGCCTGCTTGTTCAATTTAGCTAAACCAACAACCAACTTGAAGGGTTAGCTGGAGTTATTCCTTATAGTTCTTTGTGTGCTACTCAGCCATATTCGTAGGACCAAACTGGTGTGTTGGGCTGCTCTAAGAATTGATCCATCACATATAGCTATACATTTGCCAGTAAGGGACAATAGACGTATTTAACTATAATCCGAAACATGCTACCTAGTGAGACCAAGTGGGAATTACAGTGCTTCCAGCAAAATAAGCATCAGTCTATCACAGCCCAGTATGCTTTCCTACCGCCAGTCAGCCCTAATTATCAGTAGTGAGTTGGAGGGGTATAAACCATGTAGTTGTTTGAGTATTGGGACTCTGAATCTAGAGATCAAAGTTCAATTTAATGCTTAGCCATGGAAAGCCACTGGTAAATCACACTCAAACCCAGAAAACACGATAGGCTTTCCTTAGAGTTACCATAAGTGAATAATAGAAGACACACAACAACAATAAACAAACAAGGCAAAACTAGTGCTACATTTCCTTCCCTTTAATATACTGAATGCTTTCTTTTAAACCTATCTGTAATATCTAAAAATGTGTCTGAAACACTAGCAAGCTCAGACTAAAGGGTGTATAAACTTGAAAATTGGTCAGAAGTTCTAATTATGATAATATCTTGGTCTCAAGTTTTCAAATATGGTTTAGGCACTCATATGTTCTAAATTGGATCAGGCAATTTGTGAGATTAACAAAGGAATTGTATTTCTATTACACTAAAGCCACAAATTCTGTAGCTCAAGTCCATTAAGATAGTGAAGTGGTTTAATTAACAATATAATAGCTACTTTTCTTTGTCGTTCATTCTTCAATGACAAAAGGTATCTCTCTGCTACTTTCAGGATCAGACACATCATGTCTAAACACCATTCTCCAGGACTGTTTCTTTGTTTTGTTATTACTTCTGGGTCACATAATTATATTTATTTTGTAGCACAGAGATGGTGTAGCGGTTTGTGTGTTGGACTCTGGAGACCAAGGTTCGAATCCCTGTTCAAGCATGGAAACCCTATGGGTGACCTTGGGCAAGTCACACACACACAGCCTCAGAGGAAGGCAAAGGTAAACCCCCTCTGAACACATTCTGCCAAGAAAACACTGATAAGTTCCCTTTAGGGGTACCGTGAGCCATAATTTTTGCACAGTGCCTAAATTTAATCTTCAGCTTTGCTGATACAGTATAGAGACAGCTATATTATTTTGATTAAGTCTAAGCCAATATAGGTGGTTCTGAACTTGGGAAAGAGAAACACAAAGATTTTTTTAAAAGCAACTAAGCAGTTGTCTGAATCTCAGCCAGCCCTGCAGTTGGGCATGGAGTGAAACCATTAATAGTTGTATACCTCAAGGTGTTTCTGATTTAAGGCAACCCTAAGGGAAACCTATAATGGGTTTTGTTCAGAGGGGCTTTGTCTTTGCCTTCCTCTAAGGCTGAGACAGTTTGACTTGCCCAAGGTCACCCAGTGGGTTTCCATGGCTGAGGAGATTTGAAGCCTGGTATCCAGAGTGCTAGTTCAATGCATTGTGAAAGGTGATATTTTAATGCCCCTTCTCTGAGCCTATCCTTCAGTTTTTCAATGTTAGGTCTGATTATGAGTTCTGGGGCACTCTGAGGCTTTCACTGTTACATATTACAATTTTACTGGTCCTAGTAAAGGCTATTATCCAGCTATGATTTTTGGATAATTTGTAAGCGTGTGCTGTCAGCTACCTCCCCACTCCACATGCACTTGTGTGGATTATTTAGTCTATCTAGGCCAGAGCCATCTGTGTTGTTTCTTACTGAGAATATTATGCTGCATGTGCAAAAAGATGCTGCCAAATTTAAGATTGCAGTGCTGGCCCAGACTGAGTGGAGTAGCTGCTTTAGATTGCAAATGCTGGAAGAAGGGAAAGCAGCGAGCAGTAGAAGATATAACTTAAAGGCAGAACTGTTTAAGCCACATGGCCTCTAGCCCCTCAGCTAGTCTGCTCTGTGCAAGCTGTAATGGAGGAAGAAGATGCTGTAGGATTTAACTATCAGTCTCATCGACTGCTGTTTTGGAAAAGAAGGCAGAACAATCTTGTTCTTCACCTCAAGCAGCAGAGGGGCTAGGGCTATAGGCAGGGACCCCAGAACTGATTTTAAGGAAGGGGGGACTCAACATTAGCATGAAGCTTGGAATTAATTTTGACTACCTGCACCAATGAAAATATACGGTGCATTAAAGAATGACCAACTGAGAGTAGTGACAATCTCAGGACCACACAAAATAAGGATTATTCAGTACTCTTCCAACCGATCATTCCTGAAGGGGGTTTAGATACACCATCTTGGTGGGCCAGATTTGCTTGTATCTGAAAATCTGAATTAAAATATAAAAATATGATTTTTAAATTGAATTGTTTTAATGTGTACTGGTTTGATGTGTGGTTTTCAACAGATGTTGTGTGTTGTATGTTAATTGTTATTGTTTCCTGCCTCAATCCATGGGGTAGGTATAAAATTATTTTTATTAATTATTAATATTCTCAGCGACAGGGGGGGGCATTCTGGGGGCCATGCCTGTTGGGCTGGGCTATGTATGAGGGTCAATGAGGAGGAGGGCTTGCTCTGTTGTCCTGGGTGTGTTCTTACTTAATGTTCTATTGTGGGTATGAGAGGTCCCTTGCATAGGGCAGGCCACCAACTTTTGAAGATCCAAGACTTTGTTTTGTTAACTGCCCTTGAGTCGACCTGGACTCATGGAGACCCTGTGGATGAGGCATCTCCAAAACCCCTCGTCCTCTATTGCTCTGGCCCTGTAAATTTGGGTCCATCATGGCCTCCCAAATTGAGTCCATCCATCTGACGTGTGGCCTTCCCCTCTTTCTACTTCCCTCTACCTTTACTAGCATTATTCTCTAAAGAGTCGTATCTTCTCATGATGTGGCCAAAGTACGACAGCCTCAGTCCAGTCATCTTGGCTTCCAAGGAGGTTTCAGGCTTGATCTGTTCAAGGACCCGTTTGTTTGTCTTTTAGGATGTCCAAGGCGTCCTCAACACTCTTCTCCAGCACCACATTTTGAGTTAATTGATTTTCTTCCTATCTTCTTTCTTATCTGTCCAGCTCTCACATCCCTACATAATAATAATAATAATAGTAATAATAATTATTATTTATATTCTGGTTTTTCCTGAAGGAATCAAAGCGGATTCCAGCAGTATAAATAAAACATCAAACAATTAAAAATTACAATTAAAAAAACCCAAGACCCCAACCCTCCCCCCAAACATAAAAACAGTGATCAACTCATAAAAAGAGATTAAACATCAAAGAATTTAAAACTATCCAAAAGGAATACATTAAAATTTCAGGCATATTAGCGGAAAAAACTAATCTTCCTCTAGAGGAGGGGGGACGGGGGTGATAGTGTCAAACAATTTTGGTAACAATAGCAGTAGAGGTGTCAATAGAGGGAGGGGGAGGCAAGTCTAACACTACATGGTAACATGGAATACAATGGCTTGTACGATTCTAACTTTAGTGCTTAGTGCCTTTGCATTTTAGGATCTTTTCTAGTTCTTTCATGGCTGCCCTCCCCATTCTTCGTCTCCTTCTGATTTCTTGACTGCAGTCCCTGTTCTAATCAATGTTTGATCCCAGGTTTGAGAACTCCATGGCCTCATTCACACTACACAATGAACCGATTTTTAAGCTGGATTGTTTCGAATCAATGGACCGGTTCAGCACCCAATAGATGTTCGCATTATTCAAACCGTGATCAAATCTGCCAGTTTCAATTTAATCCACTTCGTGTTCACATTCACCATTAGGATCGACTCAAAATGTAGTTGCTTCAAGTCACAGGGAACCGGATCCAATCAACAACGCGTTCACACTTGTGCTGAATCGATTCATTTAAAAAAGTTGCGGGGAATGCCTCAGATTCAGAATCATAGAATTGTAGAGTTGGAAGAGACACAAGGACCATCTAGTCCAACCCCATTCTGCCATGCAGGAACTCATAATCAAAGCAGAACTGGTTAAACTGGGTTTAGCGCTGCCCCCCTAGCAAACCGTGCCAGAAATTTGGCATAAGTGCAAACAAGGGCATGTAAAACAGTTTGAAAACCAGTTTATCAGGTAGTGTGAATGAGGCCCCTGACTACCATCACCAGTTCTGAAATGAGTTAATTTTCTTCCTATCCCCTTTATTCACTGTCCAGCTCTCCCATCCATACACAGTGATGGGGAATGTTGTACCATTTTTAAAAAATTGATACAGTGTGTGTGTGTATATATATATATATATAATTTTATCTTTTTAAAAATGTGTTTTATTCTTTTAATGACTATCTGTTCTAATATTGTAATAATTTGATTCCTTTTTAATATCCTTTTTTCCCCTACATTTTTAACTGTACTGTTTTTTATAATGTTGTGAAACCACTCTGAAAGTCTCAGTTCTGGGAAAAGAGCAGGATACTACTACTACTACTACTACTAATAATAATAATAATAATAATACAGTGGATTAGACAATCCTACCTTAATTGTACAATTTTAATTGTTGTTTTAATGTGTTTTATATTGTATTGTATTATAAATTTTAATTTAATTTAAATCTATTTGTGGTTTAATTTTTATTTTATTGCTCTTTATTTCTTATGTCCGGGGGGGAGGGTTGGGATTGTTTTTAATTGTGCATTTTTATTTTTATGACATTTTATTGTTATACTTCTGTTGTAATCCACCTTGATTCCCCTGAGTAAAGGCAGAATATAGATGATGATGATGATGATGATGATGATGATGATGATGATGATGGTAGCTGCCTTGGGTCCCATTTTGGGAGAAAGGCGGGTTAAAAATAAAATAAATAAAATATTAAAAAATAAAATTGGATCGACGAAACATTCATAAATGAGGGGCAGTGGGAATAGTGAGGTTTGAGTGTAGGGCTAGGACAGTCTGGAGACCATGGTTCAAATCCCTGCTTCTTGGCTATGCAAACCCAGCAGGTCACACTCTCTCAGCCTCAAGGGGAAGGCCATGGCAAACCTCCTCTGGAGTAATCTTGCCAAGAAAACCCCACGATAGGTTGGCCTTAGGGTCGCCATAAGTGAGAAACGACTTGAAGGGACAACAACGACGACACTGAAGATCCTAAGAGAGGCCCTCCTTGGTTGCCTCACAGTTCACAAAACCATTGGGCAAAACTGCTAGGCCTCAGGCGCCTCCTCAGTTTTTACCTCACGCCTTTCAGTTTGAGCAAATATTTACACGGAATAATAATAATAATAACACAGAAAGTTTTGGTTGTTGTTTTTTTAAAATATTTATTTATTAATTTATTTTTCCTTCCCTTTTTTTGTGCGTGACGTAAAATAAAAAAATAATAAAATGACACGTCGCGACTCCGCCGGGACTCGAACCCGGAACCTTTGAATCTCTTCCATCCTCTAGAAGTCCAATGCGCTATCCATTGCGCCACGGAGCCACCTGTTGGATTCTCTGCGCATTCGCTAAACTACTCGGAGGCAGGGTTTCCTCCGCGGCCCCAAGAGCACCCCAGGCTCAAATTTAAAACCAAACTGCTCTATGGGCGAAGAAGACTCGGCGGCTCCATTCCAAGGCCGCCATATTAGTTTTAATGCAGTGATTACATGACTCTCTTCTCACAGACTCACTCTCTTTTCCCTCATAGAGGCCCCTTTTCTAGGCGCCAGGGTTCGTTAAGGCCTTGAGGAGCCGAATTTTATACATGTCACGTCAAGAAAACACTGTTTAGGGTTTAGTTTTGCTTAATAGCATCCAGACTGGAGAAATAACCCGGTTTGATATCGCTTTAACTCTGGTGCTTTGCTATGGAATTCTGGGAGTTGGAGTTTGTTGTGGGGCCCAGGGCCCACAACAAACTCCAACTCCCAGAATTCCATAGCAAGGAGCCAGACAAAGAGTTAAAGCGGTATCAAACCGCGTTATTTCTCCAGTCTGGATGCAGTGCCATCTTACATGGAGGCCCCAATGACTTTACTGACAGAAAAGTTGTTGTAAGATTGAAAACTGAGCAGAAATTCCCCTGAAATCAATGTTTTTAATCCCCTGAAGTCAGTATTTTAGATGGCTCTCTATAAGGCTGTGAAACACACTGCAGATATAATCCAGTTTGAGACCGCTTTAATTGCTCTGTCTCAAGGCTGGGGAATTCTGGGAAGTGTAGTTTTTTGTCGTTTATCTTTCTCTAAGGCTACAATAAACTACAGTTCCCAGGGTTCCCTAGCACTGAGCCAGTGCAATTGAAGCAGTCTCAAACTGGATTATTTTTGCAGTGTGTTTTGGACCTTTTAAGGCTGCAAAATGACAGTGAGCTGCTGCATGTCATGTCCTAGGCAGTTCAATGGGATTTAGCTTGCATTCACATTGTAGGGCTACTGCAGTTTGATACCGCTTTAAGTGCTGTAGCTCCAGCCTATGGAACCATGGGATTTGTAGTTTTACAAGGGCTTTAGCCTTCTCTGCCAAAGAGTGCTGGTGCCTCACAAAGCTGCAAATCCTAGGACTGTGTGGGGTGCAGCCATGGCAGTTAAAGGGGTGACAAACTGTATTATTTCTACAGTGTAGACTCTGAGTTATGAGGCCAAGGCACACAAGGGGACTGTGCAAATAAAAGAAGAAATATTGACTATCTGATAAAACAAATAGGGATATAATGTCAGGGTTCTATATGGAACTATACCGCATCAGTTCCCTTATGGAACAGAATTTAAATATAATTTTAATTTGACAGTTTAAAACAAGTAGACTTAACCCTGTCTTATTTAATATACAGTAATTATATACTTTCTGATCACTTGAAAATGATATTCCCCACTACTATTCAGTTCTGCTGGATATTACGCTTTAACAAAAAAATGTCATTCATTTGCATTTCTTTTCTTTTCTTTCTTTTTTGGGAAATGCTTTTTTATTAAACATATTTATAATATGTATAAAACAAACAAACAAAAATGCATCTGAGGAAGTAGACTTTAGTCTATTTCTTTCAGTTATTATTATTATTATTATTATTATTATTATTATTATTATTATTATTATTACTATATTTATTTGTATCCCGCTCTTGTTCCAGAACTGGGAGTCAAAGTGGCTTCACAATATTCAAAGAGTAATACAGTTAAAAACATAGAAAAGAGGTGAGTTAAAAAGGAATTAAATTATTGCAATGTTAAAATAGATAGCTAATAAAAGAATGAAATATGTTTTAAAAAGATAAAACTGTATAAAACATGTTAAAATGAAACAACATCCCAAGCTGGTCCTTTACAAGCATTCAGTGTCTCAAAGGTGCTGCAAGATCTGCAAGAAGCAAACACAAAAAATACAACATATTTACATGGAAATAATTTTACAAATGAGAATAACTCTCCAGAATCCACCTATCTTATTATATTTTATATCATGTGTACCTCTTATCTTTTAGTTGTTTTAACACTTTATGCCATTCATACTCTAACAATCATTCATACATTTATACCCATTTCATCCCATTGACTTCTTAATTCTACTTCACAGAGTTAAATATATTTCTATTTCCCTACTGTATTGTCTTAATTCTTATATCCTATTTATTAATTACCAACCCTAAATTCCACAAAGAAAAGAGATCTATAATCTTTACCTTTCTTCTATTCTTCCATGTTCCCTAAAATTAGTTTTAAGTTCGGTTTCCAAATATCTATATCTATACACACACACACACTCCTTTATTATATTTCGAGATCTACCTTAATCATCTCATTTATCATCTTCCTTCCTTCCTTTCCCATAGAACAGCTATATTCTTCCAGTTGTTCACATAACATTTGGTTCATTTGCATTTCTCAGTTGTCTGGGAAAGATTTACAGTACAGTACTAGAGAGAGAGAGAGAGATTATAAAAACAAAGGAAACAATATTTTTTCTTATACGTACTGAGTTCTGTTTGTGTATGGAAGCTTTTTAGTTATACAGAACTCTTTATCATTAGTGAGATTAATATTGCTCATCTAAATGGGATGCCAGAAGGTTGTTTTGTTGAAGCAGATGCTTCAAAACACTTCAGATAGCAAATGGATTGACCGATGATGTTAATAATTTGCTGAAGCTATTCCAGTCTGCAGCAGACATCAAATGCATGTGAGATAAAGCATTAATTAAATAATTACTTTTTTTAAAAAAAAAATAGCAATGCTCTAGCTAGATAATAGTTCAGGTATCAGGTTACAACGGACTTGGTCATTTTTATATGTGTCGAAAGAGGTACATTTTTGTCTGATAAAGCCACCATTTGCACAAAAACAACTTTATTTAACCATCCCCCAGCTGTAGTGAATAACTGAATTTTCATTCTGCTTAGCTTGGGAGCTTGCCCACTGTTTATACATTCGTGCAGTGAGTTCTCACTTTGCCAGCTGTGCATCTGCTGTTTTTCTTGGTGGTGGCTAAATGCCTCACGTTGGTCTATCACTTTAGGATGTTTTTGATACGTAAACCGCAGACAAGAAACTGTTGCCTTTACTTCAAGATGAGACTGTTGCCCTCACGCTTCAGAAGGTTCTTGGTATGTAAGCCACAAACAAGAAACTGTTGCCAGGATTTGGGCTCAATGCTGGGTGACCAGATGCCCTCCTTTTCTGTCCTACATTTTAACCTTCTGTCCAGGAAGAATTTCAAAATGTCCTCCATTTTGAGCATGACTGAGAAGCATGGATTTATATTAGTGGTTTTAGCTTTTATTTTGTAATGTCCTACATTTTTCTTAAATGCCCTACAGCTGGCGGTGCCTTTTCTTTCTTTGTGATCAGGACATCTGGTCACCCTGGTCTAATGACATTTGTCAGTCCTATGTCCAGGACCTTGGTTTCAGCAGTAGAGCAGGTTGCAATGAGGATGAGGCCTGTTGTGTGCCTTCAAGTAGTTTCTGACTTATGGCGATATTAAAGCAACCTATTGTAGGGTTTTCTTTGTAAGATTTGTTTGAAGGAGGTTTGCCATTGTCTTCCCATGAGAGAGTATGCTTGCAATGAGGCTTGAACTGGGGGACTTTAGCACTGGGCGGTGTCGAATTAACGTATTTCGCTCATACTTCATACCACATCGAATGGCCCATCCGAACGCACTGTAATGCGCGAAAGATGCCAAACGAATGCGTTCTGGATCCTCTTTTGGAGCGTGTGGCCAGTACACTGATAAGGGATTGGCAATATCCTGGGTGGGCTCTGTTCGATCTCATGGCGAAGGTCGGGTGTGACCACCCTGTCCTGAATTCCATCGCAAGACCCCCAGATTCCTTATTTAACTTCCGGTGGGTCTTTCCTCTTGCCGGTTCCAGGGAAGCGGGGGTGGCGGTTCCAGCGGCTCCCTCCAGCCTCTCGGCTTGGGAGACAGCATAAGCGGCATCCCAAGAAGGCAAGAGGCGCGGGGGCCGCTGGAATCGTGGTTCCGACAGCCTCCTCTCCTCCCCCGGCTTGGGAGCCAGCATAGGTGCCATCCAAGAAGGGAAGAGGCGCGGGGGCCGCTGGAACGGCGGCGATCGCCGCGATTCTAGCGGCCCCGCGCCTGTTCCCTTCTTGGGATGCACCCTATGCGGCTCCAACGGGAGGAGGAGGAGAAAAAAATCCATCCCCATTTACTATTACAGCCGCTGGAACTGGTCCTTCCCCCCCCCAGAAACAGCTACACAACACACGTAGAACGGGCATGCTAATTGTTGCAAGGAAGGTCATGGTAACGTTAAAAACCAAGCAGGAATGTAGAGGAAACAGAGAGGAATGTAAGAGAGCACGTTGTATCGCGATTGTTCATGTGCATGAGCTGGCTCTCCAGCTGTTTACCGGGCTGTCATGACGGGACCCCCTTTCACCCCGGAACATTTTAGGTCGCAACCCATGCAGGGCACCACGAGCATGTGCGAGGGGGCCGATACGAATCGCCCAATCCTCATGTTGAGCGCAGGTGTGACTATGCATTCTGCACTGAATACACTCGCGCGAATGCGTGTTGGCCATTAAAATCCGCGCAATTCGTAGGGGCTCCCAGGTATGAACGTATTGAGCGAAAATAACGTTAATTCGAACAGCCCAGTGCTGAAGTCCCCCAGTTCAAGCCTCATCTGATAAGGGCCTATGACCCCCCAAGTTCACCCAGTGGGTTTGAATGGCTAAGCAGGGTCTCCAGAGTCATAGTTGAACACTCAAAACTACTACGCCACACTGGCCTCTTGTATGCTTATGACTGCCAGGGGTAGCATGGGTTTCTGTCATGCCTGAAGAGGAGGACATGAAGACGGCTATGGCTTACTCAAACCTGTGCCAGCCCTCTTCACAATAACGGCTGCAGATCCTTAGCAATTCTCCAGCTCAGGAATAAATAAAGGACTAGTGGAGATGGGAGTGGCACCTCAAGGGGCCTAGTTTGGGACCCTCAGTGGTAGAGCAGCACAGAAGATATACACAGTTGGACCTCCAACATTGCAGCTTTGACTTGCAGATTCGATTAATATGTTTCTCTCTTAGGAATCTCTAGGTCTGCTAGTGCACCTCTGACAGAAATTGACCATAGGTTGGCTGGAATATTTAGAGAGTACTAGAGAAAACACTTCTTTAGGCAAATGATCAACTTTTGCACTGGAGGAGCTGGAATTTCTAGAGGGGTGCTCTCTCAAGTAATAAAAAATGTGTTTTTTTTCCACTTTCATGGAGGACCTGTGCCCCTAACCCCAGTGAATGTGGAGGGCCCACTGTATTATTTTATCCAGCTGAATATGTAAACAGTATACAATTTATAGGGTTGGCGATTTGGGATGTCCCAGGTCCTGAGGCTTCTGGGCCTGTACAACAGGGTTGAAAACATTGTGGTCCTAAGGACCACACTGATGTTGGCTAAGGGTCATATTTCTAAACATATATGGCTCTCCTCTTCTCCCGACTCAGTGCAGGCTCACCCCACATTCTCCCATCCTCTCTCTGCAGGTATTCACACAGTCACAACTCAGTGTCCAGCATGGGAAGCATTAACATATCCCTTCCCTGCCCCCCACTGTGCTTTCTGACATTTAGGAATGCTGTGGTAGTACAGTTGATTCTAGGACCTCCTGTGGATACCAAAATCTGTGGATGCTCAAGACCCATGATATATAATGGCATAGTGAAATTATACCCTTATTTAATATTTAATATTTTCAAGCGTTGATAATTGAATCTGTGGATAAAGAATTCGTAGATATGGAAGGCTGGACTGAGAAGCTAAAACCTCTGAATGTGTTCACATGCACACACCAGTTATTCAGAAGAGAATGAAGCAATAATTTGAACAGATGACTTTAGCTCAACCTTTTAGTTGTTGAGAGAGCTAGTTTTGATCAACGTTACACTACACTGTTTTGTTGTTATTGTTAACCACCCTCAAGTCAATCTTGACTCATGGTGGCCCTGTGGAATGAGACATCACCAAGACTCCCTGTCCTCCACTGCTCTGCTCAGATCCTGTAAATTCATGCCTGTGAGCTCCTTAAATAGTTCATATCTGGCATCTTCTTCTCTTTCTACTTCCCTCCAGCTTCCTAGCATCAAAGAATCAAGAGTTGGAAGAGACCTCAAGGGTCATCCAGTCCAGCCCCTTGCCAGAGAGGAACACACAATGTAAGCACCCCTGACAGATGGGCCATCCACCTCTCTTAAAGACCTCCAAAGGTGGAGACTCCACTACATTCCGAGGGAATGTGTTTCCACTGTCAAACAGCCCTTACTGGCAGAAGTTCTCCTAATGTTGAGGTGGAATTGCTTTTCCTGAAGTTTTGAATCCATTACCTGGGTCCTATTTTTCTGGAGCAACAGAAAACAAGCTTATTCCATCCTCAATATGAATCCTTTTGAATTGTGGTGTCCAGAACTGGATGCAATATTCCAGGTGAGTCCTGACCAAAGCAGAATAGAGTGCCACTATTACTTCCCTTGATCATAGACAATGTACTTCTATTGATGCAGCCCAGAATCATCATTGGCCTTTTTAACTGCCGCATCACACTGTTGACTCATGTTCAACTTGTGGTCTACTAGAACTCTTAGATCTCTTTCACATGTCCTGCTATCAAGCCAGGTGGTCCTCACCATATCTAATGCATTTCATTCACTTTTTTTGCCAAGTGCAGTACCTTCCATTTCTCCCTGTTGAAGTTGATTTAGTTTTGGTCCAGCGTTCTAATCTATTAAGGTCATTTAGAATTTGATCCTCTCCTCTGGGGTATTAGCTACTACTCCTTCTAATTTGGTGTCATCTGCAAATTGATAAGCATGCCTCTATTCTTTATTCTTCATCCAAGTCACTGATAAAGATTTGAATATTTACTGGGCTCAGGACAGATCCCGTGGCACCCCACTGGTCACTTCTCTCCAGGATAAGAGAGTTGCTCACTCTTTGAGTTCAGCTGGTCAACCAATTACAAATCCATTTAACAGCTAGCCCACATTTACTAGCTTGTTTCAAGCATAGTATTTCCTATATTACTCCCCCCCCCCCAATGAGTCATTTCCTTCTCATGACGTGATCAAAGTAAGGCAACCTCAGCTTTACATTTGGCTTCCAGGGAGATTTCAGTCTGATTAGTTCTATTGACGCATTTGTTTTCTTTTGGGCTGTCGGGGGTATCCTCAGCACTCTTCTCCAGCACCACATTTCAAATGAAATGATTTTCCTCCTATCTGCTTTCCTCACTGACCTGCTCTTATATCCATACGTGGTAACGGGAAAACAATGTCTTTTACAATTCTGACCTTTGCTCAGTTGTATATCTTTACATTTTAGGATCTTTTCTAGTTATAGGTTTATAGTTCTCTGAGGCTTAAGGGCTCCCGGCTGGGAATTCTAAGTGCCCTCCCTAAACTACAAATGCCAGGATTCCACAGGAGGCAGCCATACCAGTTAAAGTGGAATACATCCATGAAATCTCTTCCTATATACTTCAATTTAAAATGTAAATTAGTTATTAAATTGTTTTTTGTGTAAATATTGATACTAATTGGAGAGGACAGGGACAGAAGAGACTAGGAACTGGACATAAAATGTGAATTTAACTATGTTGTTGTGGTTGTTTTATGCCTTCAGGTCATTTCTGACTTATGCAACCTGAGGTGAACCTATCAAAGGTTTCTTGGCATGATTTGTTCAGAGAGATTTGCCTTTGCTTCCCTCTGAGGATAAGAGAGTGTGACTGCCCAAGGTCACCTAGTGCATTCCTAGCCAATCCAGGATTGAACCCTGTGCTCCAGAATTTTTGTAGTCAACCACAACACCAGCTGGCTCAATTTTCTTTTCCCCCAAACTACCAAGCACGGCAATCTGTAATGACACAAGTGGAAGAAGATGGTTTTTCAAATAACAGGATGTATTTTGTTGAACTCCCACCCTCCAAAAAAAAGTAGAATAATAAAAAATGGAGAAGAAAGGAAACAAGTGATTAACATTGTATTTATTTGTGATCCTAGCCTATCACTTGACTGACAGCCAAAGAATATGTGAGCTAACAGCATCAGTTCTCCAAGGACCCGATTTAATGAATGTTCTAAATTCCATTTTGTTCAACTGAATTTTGTTCTACTTTTTTGTCCTAGTAAGTTCATTATTTTGTTCTCCTTAACATCTTAATACAGTTAGTTTAACAAAGTATTTTTCTTCAATATTATATTAAAAGCGTAGTGCCAATTGTAGTGCATCAATGCCCAAATGTGCCCATTTTGCATAAGTGGGTTTTTCTGTATGCAAGGTATTTGTTCCCTTGTTGGGGCAGGATGGTAAATATATTCACTGGGGGGAAAAAAACAGACAGATATAAAGCTATTTTCCTTTTTCCCTTTTTAAAAAAACCAAGTACAGAGGTTGGCTTACAAGCAGAAGGCCAAGAAGCTGCTGCCAGCCAGTTTATATAGTCCAATGTCTGGAACAGTGCTGTCAGGGAAGGGCTTCATAGCAGATGCTAGGGACCTCATTTCACAGCCAGACAGACAGGCTCCCACAACTGGCATGGCATTTGTTGCTGCACTTGAAGTAAGTGAAGTATACTTTACCAACTATCTTCCTTCGTTCTCCAGTCAAGCCATTGTGAACAATTTCAAAATACCAAAGAGCAACATTGCTGGTCGGACTCTTTGCATAAGATTTAGGTTGTGCAGGCATCAATGTGGAGGGCCCATGTCCTATTTTACATTGGAGTTTATCACATGGGAGGAATTCTCTTAATTTCGAAGGAAAGGAAAGTGGGCCCAGAACGCATTCACATGATTTTGCTAGTTCACGGAATTTACATGGAAGGGGGGGGGGGGGG